>NC_067401.1:135647361-135714861 GCF_016432865.1 Antechinus flavipes | reverse complement strand
TTCCTGTCTCCCCTTTTCTCTTTCCTCCTTTCTTCTCTCTCTACCTTCTCTCCTATCTCCTCCCTTTTCCTTCTTTTTTAAAACGCCCCTTTTTTCTCGTCCCTTTCCTCTCTGTCTTTTCCCTCTTTCTTCTTTCCCCCTATTATCTTCTTTTTCCTTCCCTACTTCTTTCCTCATTCTTCCTCTTAGTCCCTTTCTTTTCCCCTTCGCCTCTCCCCTCCTTTCCCTAATAGGATCTTGAGATTCCAGGGACCAGGTTGAATAGAATAGTCTCTTATTACCCTTCTAGGATTGTTAGTGAATTACAATAACTGGTAAAGAAATAGACTCTGAAGTCTCTCCTGCACTTAAGATGTCTCAATTAGCCAGTAAATCCTGGGTTCAGGTCTCTTGAACACAGGCTGTGATCTGTTCTTGGTTTCTTTATAGTTTCTGTATAGTGCTCCCTGTCCTTCCCTTCTGACTTCATGAGTTGTTTTTCTGGATGTATGGTCTTTTGGGATTGGATTGGGATGTTTCTCCCATTTCTTCAGAGGTGCTTCTTTTGCAATCTAGAATTCACTTACTTGGTTTACAGTTAGGGTCATAAGACAAGGCAGCTTGAATCCTCTTGAAACTAGGTCAGAACTTTTAGTTTTGTAAACTCGCTTAAGTTCACAAGCTTATAAGTTAATCATAAGGAATCCATGTTGGTATATTGGCCATCTAATTGTGGGCCAGTTGATGAAAATTCTAATTTAGAAAAGGAATTGAATTTCTTAATGGAGGTGGAATTTTCTTTAAAAGATATGGTTGACTACTGTAGTGTTTATTTAGAAGATTGGATTACTGGTTTCTGTCTAGTGGCATTGCAACTTCCCTTGTGGGAACTGCTATTAGGGTTTTACTTGCTGGGAATTGGGTTTTTTTTCTTTAATACTTTTTAATATAGTTTATGAGTGACATATTCCTCAGGAAGTTTCCATTGTACTAGAATAAGCTAGAAACATATGGAAGTGCCTGAAAGTAAAGAAGGCAGGGTTGAGTTCAGAAGGTGATGGTCTGAGCAGGGACTTCTGTATAAACATTTAGTATTGACTTCATTTTACTGAAGTTCATTTTTTCTAGGAGGTAGGAGCATAAGGTTGATTTGATTTTGCAGTTACTTTTGAACAGTCTTGCTATCTGTTCCCTTTGGAGATCAGGCCATACTTGTTTCTAAAAGAGCTGTTAGTACTTTTTACCCCTTTTACTTGGGTGAATGTTTGCCCCTTAAGTGTCTTTAATGGATTAATGATGGGAACTGAGGTCTCTATGTGTGGCTGCTGAAACGGCTTTTTGTGGTGGGTTATTCACTTGGCACTCTATTTACTAGTGAAAATTAAATTTTCATCAATGGTATGGGTTATTGGGAGAGTCAAGCCAAATGTAATGACATAAGATAGTTTGCTCATGTTTTTGTGGTTTGTGAATTGCCTTTGTTCTTTATTGATCAGGGCTTGGGTCTGTGATTTTAGAATCTCCAAATATGAGGTGTGGCGTGAAATTAGCTGCTATATCCAACAGATTTGAGAGTAGAAAATGCATATATAGTTACATGGCTTTTGCCTTTGGTAGCAGATTTTAATGACCTTTGGGTGTTCAGGCTCCAACTCTCACAGTGAGCATAATGAAGATTTCTGCTACAAAGCAAATTGCTCAGCAAAGAGGCTTAGTTCAGGATACCAGAGAATTAAGGTTTTTGGTCCAGGGACTTTCTGACAAAGGTATCAAATGTGAACATGTCCAGTGTTATGCAGTGGCCATTTATTTGGTGGAAATGCTGAATTGATTGGATTTTTAAGAGGCCTGAATTGAATTCCAACATTAGTTTGGTAACCTTGGGCAAGCTCCTACCTCCTTTGTTTGCCACATTTCCTCTCTCTAAAATGAGAGACTAATCTCAGCCCCAACATCTTGTGCTGTTTGGAAGAAAAACTAAGGATCTGATTGCAGTAGAAGTTAAGTCCTTTTTAAGTGCTTGGCTGTGGTGCTGCTTGTCATATTTCCCATAGCTTATGATGTGCCAGTCTTGCTGGCAGTCTCACAGCTGTGAGAGACTTGTTAAAAGTCTGTTCCTGGTAGCTATGATTTCTATAGATCTTATTAGCCCAACTCTCAATAAGGGCCTTGCTAGGGGAAGGGAAGTAAGTAAGGTTATATGGTTCTTTGAATCAGTGGGACCTAAGGGTGGGTCTTTCAATTTGCTATTTGATGGCTGGATTTAATTATGGGCCTGTGTTTTCATTGGGGCATAGTTGGGCTTTTTACTGACCCCTGGATATGTTTGCCAGTGTCTCTTCATTTCCTTTCTCTCCACCCCATCCCCTCTCACTTCTCTTATAGTAATTGACTCTTGCAGCTACCACAAGCCATTTCACCTGGCTTAGCACTTCTTTTAATATCCTGGCACTAAGCAACAGCTTTAGCTCTTTTAAAAATGCCTTCAAAACTGCTGCATGGTTTTGCCTCTTTGCTTCCTGAGACCTTTGTGTTTAGGATCAGGGTCTGCTTAGTGAGTCCAGTTCAGGTGAGGAGCGAAATGCTAGGCTAGGATTTATATTGTTATATTGGAATGGGAACAGAAAAGCTACTATATATGATCTAAATCTGGATAGAACATTGTTTCAGAAAAGCCAGAGAAATATCCTAATCCATTTTAAAGGTGGTTAAATGGTTGCCCTTTGGTTTGGAAGAAGGTATTTCTTAAATATCCTGTTAACCTGGTCCTATCTTTTCTTATTTCCTAAATTACCTTCCAGTACATACACATTTGGAATTTGGTGTTGTGCTCATGGGCATAGTTCTAGATTTAATTTCTTTAGGAACTAGTTGATACCATTTTTGACAATCTCCAAAATCATGGCATTGAGGTGGAAGGTGAATAGAGAGCCAGCATAATTATGATCTTTTTTTTTTTTTTTTAAATGTGGGTTGAGGAAAAGATGCTAATCTGTCTTGGTACCAATTTGGGCTTTTGATGTCACGAAGAGATCTGAAAATTGTTGAAACTCAAATTTCCTTGCAGTGGTTGTTGATCAAAGATTCTCTTTCCGAATTCCATCCTGATATTCAAAGTGGTTTGATTCTTCACCTGCAAAAATTGTCATTTTGGTTCTGTCATGTTGATCCTAAAGCTGGTTCTGTTATGGTTATATCATCTATCATGTCATATCATATATGACTTAAGAAAGTTCTGTCCATGTATATCTATAAGTCTTAAGTTTTTCACATCCATAAATTATACACCCTTATTCTAAAACTCTAAAACTTTGACCCTTCCTATTTGATTTTGCCTGGAGTTGGTTCATAGCAGTAATTTTTGAATCTGATCTTGCTGCACAGAGGCTTTTGTGTTGGAACTGAAAATGAACTCCAGGATTTTTGTGCTTTTTTGTGTTTCTTTTTAGAAATGATATGTGCTGACGCCGTTTGCACTCATTACTTCATAAGGAATCAAGAACTTCTAAGCTGTAAAGCTTGGAGGTTGATATGTGACAACCTAGTTTGGTGATTATTTTTTATTAAATTTTTTTATTGTTTTAAACTTGACAAGTGTAAATAAACACAAATCATTTTATGTATATGAGCAGAAAAAAGAGGATTACGTATGAAAATAAGAATCTCTTCCATGTACAACTTTTTAAGAAGTGTATATTAAATATAATCCCCTGAAGCCAACACTGCCTCATGTGTTGCTCCTGATTCTCCAAATTTCTTTCTTCAGAGAGTCTGTAGAGGATACCTTCCCACACTCAACTCCTTTCACTTTGCTTTTATAAATTATCTTCCCCTCATATCAGAATGTAAAGTTCTTGAGATCAGGGACCTTCTTTTTCCTTGTATTTGTATTCCTTGCACTTACTATGGTGCTTGAAACTTCATAAGCACATAATAAATGCTTATTGACTTCTCTTTATATCCTTCTGAACTTCATTTTGTATAATTTTTAAAGGAATGTTTTATTGATAACTTTTCCTTTTCCTTCTTCCCTCCCTCCCTTTCTCCTTTCCTCCCTTCCTTCCTTCCATCACTATTAGTTTTTCCCTCTCCCTATAAAAACCTCAAATCACTTGTATTATTAGTAGAGTCAAGCAAAACAGATTTACACATTGGCCCTAAAGGCTAAAAATATATTCTGCTAAATATTCTTTTTCTGTACCTCTAATCTTGGGAAGAGGATATTAGTCTTTTGAAATTCTGATTTATCATTTCATCGATCAGAGTTCTTATTTCTTTCAGAGTTGTTTTCCTTGTATGATGTTGTATAGACTGTTTTCCTGAGTCTTATAACTTTACATCAATATTTATAAGTCTTCTAGTTTTCTTTGAATTTATCCTTTTCATTATTTCTTATCTAATATGAATATGTGTACATACCATATTCATCTCTTCCTTCCTCAGTTGATGGATATTCTCTTCATTTCCAGTTTTTTTGTTACAAAAAAGTGTTAATTTTTGCACATGTGTATCCTTTCTTTCATCCTTTGATCTCTTTGGAGTGTCCATCTGAAACTAGGTCAAATGGTATGCACAATTTAGTAACTTTAGGTAATTGCAAATCATTTTCCTGAATGGTTTAGATCATTGGTTAGATTAATTTACAGTTTAGACCAGTGCATTAATATTACTTTGTCCTATATGTTTTTAAGAATATTTTCATATAGTTGTTGATAGGACTTTCTTCTCTTCTTTTCAAAACTGTCTCTTCGTATCCTTTGTATCCATTCCTTATATTCCTTGGACATTGGACCTTTACTAGAGAAATGTGGTGCAAAGATGTTTTCCCATTGACTGTTTCCCTTTACATTTTAATTAAAGCCTTGATTTTGTTTGTGCAAAACTTGGTACAGACTTGTCCATTTTATCTAATAAGATCTTCTTTATTCCTTTCTTGAGCAAAGTCTCTTCCCCTAGTCATGTTTTCAAAAGGTATCTTCTTCCAATTTGTTTCTGATGTGATTTAAAAAAAAAATCTGGATTCTGTTTCAGTGTGTAACATTGTGATATATTATATGAAACATTGGTCTAAGCCTATTTCTTCCAGACTGTTTTTCAGTTTTCCCAGCAAGTAGTTTTTGTTGAAAATTAAATTCTTATTAAAAAATTGAATTTTTAACTCAGTAGTAGAAGTCCTTGTGTTTATCAAATACAATGCTACTATATTTGATTGCTTCTAGGTCTTGTGTATTTCATTCTTGCCATTGATCAACTTTTTCTGGGTTTTTTGACTTGTTTATTTTTCAAGGAGAATATATGAGATGTATGAGGAAATAAATGGAGGGTTAATGAAAGAAATTTGACTTTCACAGATAACTTTTATTTAACCATAGACAGAACCTTGCATTGGTTCAGTCTATGCTGTAACATTGCTTTTCACCCTCTCTTGTTTAAAGCTATGTCATACTTAAAAATTTGCTGCAACAAAATTAGCAATTTGGAATCATTTTATAGTGTAGTGAGCCTACCTCTGGTGAGTACTATCCTCGGAACTTTAACTTCCAACCTGTTCAACCAATTCATGTTCTGCCCAGCTGAATTCTTTCTCACAGCTGCCTGCATACATGCTTGACTCTTCCCACACATTTTCTCTTCCTGGCAGGGACATAATGACATTGCTATGCATCCTAGCACATTGGTTAAATGATTTCAGGAAGTAATGGAGGGGGAGGGAATGATATGGGCAAAAATGATTTGTTGAAAAAGTCTTAATTAGGTTGCTGATTCATTATCATTGGTTCCCAAACTTAGTACCTCTTTTATCCTGGATAATCTTTGATTAGAGGGGTTTCCTGGAGACATTCATTAGGAAGTGAATTTTTAGCTTCTCAATTGTTTATACTTTCCCTAGTCATGGATTCCCTTCATAAGAGAAGCCTATCAGGTGAAAAAAATTGTTTGGGGCTTTTGAGTGACTTAGCATAAGCTTAAGTTCACATACATACTCTTTCCATTTCATGCTTGCTGATTTCCAGATCCTAGAAATTACCCTCCTCCTCTTCTTCCTCTTGGTTTTTAAAATGTGGAGGCGAGAAGATAGCTGAAGTGAGAAGGCCTCCGCAAGATGTGTGCATTTTGGGTACTGCCATTCCTCAGGGTTTGGCACCAGAGAGACTATAGTCTCCAGCATGGGCAGATGGCAGAGTAATGTAGTTTTCTTTGGGAAAAGGCAATTGGCCAAATGACTGAGGTGTGAACCTTTTGAAAGGCCAATGCTTTGGGTTTCTGCTTACCGAATTTAATGTTGTGTCCCTAAGTTATTTTTAAAAAATCATTCTGGAAAGTTTATAGCAGACTTAAAGATTGATGTCTATTCACCGAAGCTAAATCTTCCTTTAAGGATGTTAGAACTGAGCTTCAGACAGCTATAGGCAACATGATAAGCACTGCTTATCAGGGGTTTTTTTGTTTGTTTTTTAATACAGCCAACTGAGTTATCCAGAGGTAGTTTGTACAGCATGTGCATCAAATCAAGAACGTCTCTTCTCAGTTATAGGGAAGAATCGAAGAGTAGGCAGGTTGTGGAAACTGGACAGCTTCTCAGTTTTCCTCCTTAAGTCTTTGCAGTATGGCTTCATTATTATGCTTTGAAGGTTTAGAGATGGTGACATCTGTTTTACATTGTCTAGGACAGCTCTCTGTTAAAGGAGGCAAGGATGTGATGATCCCTTAGGCTACAGTCTATGTGGACTGAGGGGAACACCCACACACACCCAAACGCGTTGCCGCGCGTGTGTGCGCTTTCTCTCACTCTCGTTCTTGCGTGCTCTCTCTCTCTCTCTCTCTCTCTCTCTCTCCTCTCTCTCTCTCTCTCTCTCACACACACACACACACACACACACACACACACACACACACACACGAGTTTGGAATGGATGAACACTCAATTAAGAGGTGGCATTTGAGCTGACCTGTGAAGGAAACTTAGAATTCTTAGGTTAGGCAGAGGTGTGTTCTTGGCATGGGACTCTGCAAAAATATAGAAATAGAAGATAACATGTGTATGAAGAATAAGAAGGCTATTCTGAATTTAGTTGTATTTGATCTTAGAAGTGCTAGAGAGCCATTGGATTTTAAAAAGGAAAGAAGCATGATTTGAAATGCTATAGAAAAAAATTACTTGTGTGTAGCATGTGTGAGAGGGAAGAGACTTAAACTTAAGTAAGGAAGACCAATTAGGAAGCTCTTACAGAAGTCAAGTTAGGAGGTGGTAGTGGGTGTGATTAGAGAGAAGAGGACAGATGGGAGAGATGATGTGGAGGAATCACTAGGCAAGATCTGTTACATGCAAAGCTCTGAGTTGGTTGCTGGAGATAGCAAAAACAAAAAAGGAAGGGGGAGGGACACCTGCCCTGAAGGAGCCTTATTTTTTCAACTTTTTCAGCATCTGAATTTCCCTCATCATTTCAGGCCCCTAGAACTGAAAACTATGATATTCCCCTACAAATCTGTGTGTGTATGTATGTGTTAAAACCGGTGTAGATTTGGGAGTGAGCATTTAGGGGGAAAAGTAAGCTTACTTCTTTGGCTTTGTTGTCTTGAGACTTCAAATTCATTTACTAATATGTATACATGTACAAAATGAATATAGGTTATTTCTAGGAGGTAGGGAGCAACTGGGAAAATCAGAAAAAATTATAGAAGATTTTATTTAAGCAGAGTCTAAGAGGCAGAGGTGAAAAGCAAACTGATTCCAAGTTTGGGTTTCTCTTTATTAGAGCCTTCTGTAATATTCTAGTTTTTTTATTGAGAAGCTAGGTCTTCTGGTTTTTCTGTGATGTTTCTCAGGAGAGAATTTGTTTTCAGATTGGAATCCAGGTTCTTTAATCCTCCTGGAGTAGAGGATAATATTAATGAAGAGCCTTAATACAAGGAAAGTATTTGAGAGAATAAGAGCAGGAAGGGTGGGGAAAAGATAATGGTTTAGTGAAGAAAAATTAAAAGTCTATAAGTGGAACAAGGTGAGAATCCTTTCAGTGTGAGCAGCTGTTTGTGATGGACAGGTGATGAGGTTTTGACTAGATTCAAGAAAATGCCTATTAGGAGAAGTTAAAGGAAAGGGCAGAATCTATTGGCACATGCCATCCTTAAGCAGTTCAGAGGACAGGAATTGGATCTCTTTGGGTTCTGGACCATGCCCAGCTCACTGTGGGAGCTCACTTGTTAATTGATGCTTAAGATTTTCAATTTGACTGCTCTCTGGGGCCTTTCTTGAAGGTTTTGAGACCTCCTGGTTTATTTGTGCAAAAGTAGTTGAGAACTACATGTGTCTTATGTAGTATTGTACTCAAGTCTAAACTCATTCCATGGGTGTCTTTTAAGCCTTCCGATTCTAACAGCAGTCCCCAGTGGCAAAACCAATGCTATAATCTGGCTTCTATTCAGGTTTGGAGCCTCTTTCTTGGCTCTCTTATGAAAATTGACTCTGCATTTGATTTCTTCCTCCTGAAATGGATTTGCTAATTACCACTCAAGGTATTTTACTCTTTTAATGTGCTGAGGTATGGATAGAGATCCAGAGGGATTTCTTATTACTTTGTAGCCTATTGAATTCTGAAGCCAAATCTATTCAAAAGGCTGCTTAATTATTTCATTTCCCCACCTTTTAAATTTCAGGCTTTATTACAAGATTCTTACCAACAGTGACTAGGGATTTCTTTTGTTTTTCGATGTATCTGAAATTGAGTTTTCCAGTGAGTTCAATGCACAGGTTTTCTTTCTCTCCTCTCATTCTTTTTTTCCCCTCCCAGGAAACCCAGGTTGACAAGAACTCAAAGTGCCTTTTCTCCGGTCTCCTTCAGCCCCTTCTTCACAGGTAAGCCAGGTATATTTGTCATTCTGGTCACTTCTTCTTTCACTATCAATATCTTTTAAGTGTCCTCCCTTTTCTCCTACTGCCACCACCCTAGCTCGGGCCCCCATCACTCCTCACTAAATGGTTGCAATAATCTCCTATTTGGTTCTCCTCTTAAGTTTCTCACTTCTTCAAAAATCTCTACTAACTCTTTATGGACTCTAGAACAAAAAACACATTCCTGTGTTAGATCCTCTAAATCTGGCTCCAGCTTACCTTTCCAAGTTTATTATACAGTAACTCCACATCAAATGTTTTGTAGCCTAGTTAAATTAGCCTTGTTGCTATTCTTTACATAAAACATTCCTTCTCCCAGCACCATACCTTTGTGGAGATTGACCACCAGACCTGGAATTACTCCTTCCTCAGTCACCTTTTGGATTCTCTACTTCCATTCAAAGCTCTGCTCAAATGCTACTTTCTTCATGAGGCTTTTCCTGATTTGCATGTCTAATACCATCCCCTACCCCATTATCTTATGGTGTCTTTGTATATATTTTCTTCTTGTATGCATATATGTTGTTTTCCCTGAAAGAATGTAAATTCCATGAGGACAGGGACGTTAGCAATTTTATCTTTATATACCCAGAGCCTAGCTTAGTGTCTGGTAGGTGATGAGTGAACATTTGTTGATTGATTGCTGACAACCTAAAAGGAAGAGTGGATCTGAGATCTGTCACATAAAAACCTTCTGGATCATGGAAAGGGCTGTTTTTAAGGTGTTGAGTCTCTTTTAGAATTTTAGAACTGATTAAGTCCAAAGAATGAATGCTTGTAGCTTAAGGTTAAGAGCACTTGCCTATAATTAGGGAGTTTCCTCCACCCCATGTTAAGCATAAATTCATTATTATAAGGATTAAAAAGTACGAATTGCCAACTTAAATGATCACAGTGCAGAAAACAGCTATTGGAGGGTCCTGTAGTCCAAGAGCATAGGTAAGAGCAATCAAGATGTGCAAAACTCCAAGAACTACTACTTAAACTAGATATAGATATAATGGGAAAGTTTGATGAAATAAAAATACAACATAGACAATATTAATTTCTGATTTTCTAAGTCAACATGTGGCCCAGAGTTTGTTTTGCATGTGATACTACTGTCTTGGAATAGCCATAGATTAGCCAATAGTAGGCTGAATTCAGGATTATGTAATCTGTTTTTAAAGACTTCTGGTGAAGGGGATTACATAGTCTTTATATCTTATGTTTTGTGTCTAGCTGCCTTTCATACGTTAGAGAGTTTCTTCTTGTGTGTAGTGTAAGTCACTGCTGTTCCAGCTTTAGCAGAGACCACTCTTAGAAACCCAGGAAGGGATCTCTAAACACCTTCCTGGTTTGAGTGAAGAGACCCTCCAAAGTGTTTCTCAAGTTAAGATGATGCTATTAGCTAATAGAGGTTAAAGTGATAGGCTTCTATTCAAATAACCTGTAGTAATGAATGTCTTTATCAAAATAAATGTTTGTGGGTTTGCACTTTGTATTGAGTTTTAGTGAGAAGGACTGACTATAGTCAAAACCTTTTTTGAAATTTCTCTTTCTGAACTATATTTTATACCTTTTCTTAGAATAGTGATATCAAGAAAATATCAGAACTGGATAGTAGGTTGTTTACCTACTTATGTGAAATGAGAAATAATGTCACATTGCTTCAGGCTGCAAATTAAATAATAAATGTTTCTTTCCATTAATTGTGGCCTTCTTGAGGTTGGGAATACTCAGATATGTAGAGTGAGTCATGAGTTCTGTGTAGATTCCTAAAACTTTATTTATTTTATATGCAACCTTGTAAAAAATGACTTATATTTAAAATTCTGGACATCTTTGTTTTCATATCAGTAAAATAGTTGTTAGTAGTTGGATTCTTGGTGACTGACTTGATTGTGTATAGTATTATATGGAGCCACTTGTAGATGCTGCTCTGATTGTTTTTTAGAATTTTTTTTTCCTGCTTGGTCTCATAGGCCTTTCTGGTTCCTAGAAAGTGGAGAGAAGTAGGGAAGATTTCTTATATTTAATTCTTTTGATCCTGATAGAAATATTGACTACTCTTTCTAACTAAGGGATTGAGTTTTCTTTTCTGAATGAAACCAGCATCCTTTCATCAAGATCCCACTGAAGTGTTCTTGTCGCTGCTATGACCTTTGACTGGAGTGACTTTTAAGGTTGTAGATGTGGTTTTAGATTTTTGGATTAATCTGAGATTAAAAAAAAATGATGGCAAAGTGCTCTGTAAAAATCAGAGCCATGTAAAAGGAAATAATTGGGTTGGTTGAGATCTTTACCTTTGTTATCCTTGCCAGTATTTTTCTTATAAATATTTTCTTGACCCTTTTTCCTATAAACTTATTGCAAGTGTCTTATTTCCTAGGGAAGAATTTTGCAGATTGATACTTATTTGGCTCAGGAATCTGAGAATATTAATTGTGATAAATAAGGGGTGTGTGTGTGTGTGTGTGTGTGTGTGTGTGTGTGTGTATCTCCTTCCCCCAAAGTTACAAGTTATTGATAGAATCTAGACTGTTTTCTACATGTAGATCAGTTCCTCAAATGCCTCTTATTCTGTGCCTAATATTCTAAATAGATAACCAAATTTAACTTTTATTTTATTAATAAATAAAGTTAATTTTGTGTAGTGAAGACTTAAGTTCTACACAATAGGCTTTGGATTTTTCAAAAGTTATGGCCTATCCAACCATCCTTGACTTTTGCTTGCTTTTGATCTTCAGTTCTGCTTTCTGTAATATACTTGCTCCGTGAATCAATCTCTTAGGTGAAACGGTGTCACTTGTGGACGTGGACATTTCTCAGCGAGGTCTGACCTCTCCACATCCTCCAACTCCCCCTCCTCCTCCACGAAGAAGCCTCAGCCTCCTAGGTACAGTGCTTCTCTAACTCTTCACTCTTTTCTGCTCTTTGGGAGGCTGGGTGGAAGGAGTGCTCAAAAGACAAGTTCTACTCGAATAGAAAGCAAATGAGCCTTTGCTAGATTCCCAAATTAATTTATTTGGTTTCTTCTCTATCCTTTCTCCCTTCTTTTGTCTTCCTGAAGCTGAAGTTCTTGCATATTGTGGTACCATTGCTAATGTGTTGGCTTGAGTTTTTCATTTTTACCCTATCTTGGATCTCTTGCCATTGAGTTACCTTAGAAATAGAATTAATATCTTCCTAAATACATTCTACCCAAACCTCTCCCATTCTGCATTCAAATTCGAGGATCTGCCTTCGAAGGCAGGATGAAGGATTAGCCCATATTGCTATAGAGTAGGTGTCCTGTTGCTTGCTACCCTCACTGCTTACTCTGTTCTTTTATTTCTGAACTGCTTGCTTTTGTTCTCTCTTCTAGATGATATCAGTGGGACGCTGCCTGCATCTGTCCTAGTGGCTCCGATGGGGTCTTCCCTGCAGTCCTTTCCCTTGCCTCCACCTCCTCCACCCCATGCCCCAGGTCAGCTTAGCTTTAGTGGCAAGATTTGAGAAAGTAGGGCATGTGGTATGATTAACCCTGGGTAGGGAGGGGGGGAATTTGGGGTGAAAATATGGGTTGGCTCTGGGATTGAGGGGAAGAAGGGAGGGATTCTATTTGAAAAATCTAAAACTAGTAGAAAACTTGAATCTTGCCTCCCTGGCTAGACTAGACTACTAAGAGTGAATCTGAGCTATCCTTTCTTTAATATTTTCCTTTTGTGAGTGAATCAAATTTTATTAGGAATTGGGGTCCCCTTATTGATGACCAGTTTGTAGGCCTTTAGTTGCCCAAATCTTCTCTTAAAATAATGAAAGGGCTTTATGAATAACTGATTATGAACAGTACTGTGTTTTTTCTAAGCTTTTGGTTTTTACTGCAGCCTTGTAAATAAGTAGTACCAAACTTTTAGCAATCAATACCCACTTTTGCCAGCCTACTAGGAAATAAAATGAATGAATTTGAACATTCTTTTCTACTTGCCTGGCGTAAATTGTTACTCTCCCTGGGCAAGTAGGCGAGTGACTATTTCCAAGGCTGTTTTACCTGGAACTTTACCTCGATGTGGGAGAAGTTGGAATCTGCTCTAGGCTGGTGAAGTCCCTGAAGTAGTCACCTTAGTCAGGTTAGTGAGTTGCTCCCTTGTTCTTCTGGTGGGGTAAAAGACCCCAACCCATCTTCACTAGCCTTCACAGCTCATATAAGCCCCCACAGCTTTCTTTTGGTCCATCCAGCTCTCTCCTGCTTTGGCTTTTCCCTTTTCCAGCTTAGCCTCTAATGCTTTGCCCTACTCCCAGAAATTAATATCTGTTTTGGGGGTGTGAACAGATGACCTCTGTTGCCCTGCAGATGCATTTCCCCGGATTGTACCCATCCGAGCTACTGAATCCCTACATAACCAACCCACCCAGCACCTTCAATGTCCTCTCTACCGACCTGACTCTAGCAGCTTTGCAGCTAGCCTTCGGGAATTGGAGAAGGTAGGATCGTGCTGGGGACCAGAGGTACCTTCCTTTCCATACTCCAATTCCATACCCCATCAGTGGGGTGCCTATTCTTCCTTGGCCTTTTCATCTTTCCTTTAGGTCAGGGGTTCTTAACATTTTTTGTGTTAAAGGCCCCCTTCATAATCTAGTGAAGCCTAGAAACCTCATGTTAAAAAAAAAAGTTTTAAAATACATGATTCAAAAGAAAATAATTTATGTAGAAGTGCAGTTATCAAAATATTTAAAAGACAAGTTCAAACTCCATATTAAGGATCCCTGCTTTAGGAGAAGGATTGTTTTCTTTGCCCCATTTCTCTATAATTTAAGTGTAACCTACTCTTGTAAAGTTCAAGGAGAAGGGAATTTAAATTGTTAATTCATAAAGACTTTTGCATGGTGGAGAAAGTCTTGTTTTTGGGTGGGAGAGAAGTTATATAAGTAGCTGGATCACTTAGTCAAACATCAATGTCCACCAGTATTCTTTAAAGTGCCCAGGTCATGGAAAGAATTACTCTCCTGGAATTGTAAAGGTCCAAAAAGAAAGGGCATATATTATCTATTGCTTATGGCCAACATATTTAGCCACTAAAATGTTTTGAGGAATTTTTTTGGGGGTGGACTGTTTAAATAGTTTTACTATTTCTCAGTTCTGTTGATCAAAAACCTGCTTTTGTCTTGGTAGTGTGGTTGGTATTGGGGGCCTATGAATTGGGAAGATGCTGAAATGAAACTGAAGGGGAAACCAGATGGTTCCTTTCTAGTACGGGACAGCTCTGATCCTCGATATATCTTGAGCCTCAGCTTCCGATCCCAGGGTATCACACATCATACCAGAATGGAGCACTATAGAGGTAAGAATAGATGATATTTTCCTGTGAAGAACCTTGGAATCCACTGTTTTAGAACTGGAAAGGATGGAAAGAGGTGATGTTGAGGGCTCGATGGTCAATGATTTTTTTTTTTTTTTTTTTTTTTTGCTGAGGTAATTGGGGTTAAGTGACTTGCCTAGGATCCCACAGCCAGGACGTGTTAAGTGTCTGAGGTCAGGTTTGAATTCAGATCCTCCGGACTTCAGGGCTGGTGCGCTAGCCACTGCACTATCTAGCTATCCAATGATTTTTGATCATTTTAATGCCTGTTGCAGATAAGACTCTTGCACTAGAAATTTTAGGCAGAACACTACATGTTCTGTAGTGTAGTGTAGAGAAGTACAAAACATGATCCCTGTCCTTGAGAATTTGTAGTCTATTCAAATTCTTTGCCATTCTATGCTGTTTTGTGTTAAGATCTATATACTTTCAATACTTCCTTTCAAAGTTTACTGCCTGAAATAGCTCATGACTGAGAGTTTGAGTGGGTACCCTTATTTCCAGATGGCCATCTTGCTGTCTTATTTATACAGGGGAGGAAAAAAAGGATGATTCTGCATATAGGAAGAAAGATGACAAAAGAGACTGACATGATGGGAGCAAATGTCAGTCTTTAGAATAAATGCTTGGGGGAGGGGAGATATATCTAAGGTTTCTTACTAACTTGTTTCATGAGTAGGAGAGAATAACTGAAATTTGGTAGGGTTCTTAGTAGAATGAAGATGGGGTCCTTAGATTAATTCTCCAGTGTTTTGATTATATTTAAACTCAACTCTAAAAAGACTTTGCTATTAATATTTCTGTATATCATATGAATAACATAGATGTACAAGTGGGGGTTTTTTGCTCTGATCTCCTGGTTGTTCTGTTCTGAGACTTATTTGTATAGTATTCTTACCAGCTCTTGTCTATTAGTAGGGTGATCAAAATGTCCCTCTTTTTGAAGGTCATCTTTGAAGCAGTTTAAACAGAAGTCCTCCTCAGGAGGAACTTAAGCTGCCAAACTCTCTTGTGATCAGGTGATACTTACTTCTGTATCTCTGATTAAAGTTTTCGTTTTACTCTTTTGAGAAAGTTGGATTTTCATATTTTTATTTGGTCTGTGCCTAAAGGCTTGTAGTGGTAATTGAGATTTAGTCTTGTAATAAGCCCTCCATCATAATATCTGCATACTTTCCAAGGAAATGGGAGTATACAGATTCTTTGAGAATGTCACTTGATCACTTAAGGTAATGACCTGAGCTTTTCCCCTCTCTTATGTTTGGCCTAACGGAGCCTGTCATGCCAGGCAAGATCTTTCTTTATACTGTTCCTGAGCACTTTTGTGATAGGGGTTAGTCTTTTAGGTCAGCATGAACTACATTCTTATTGTTCTCTAGTAGTCTTCTCTTCCCCCTAAAGGCAGAAGGGGGAGGAGGAAGGAACTTGATTCCAAAAGCTTGGGAATTAATTGGTGTAACTGAGGTCAGCTGCTGCTTTTTTCTAGCTGTTCTTCAAAAAAAATTGCAGAGCCAAGCACTTTGATAAACGAATGAAAATGACAAATGACTGGGCCACAGGAAAAGTAAAGAGATAAATGTTTGACCTTCACATTCCAGGTAGGGAATATACCAGTCACAACCATTTTAAACACTTCTCCAATTGCTTTTCTTCTCTTCCCCTCAGATACTTTTCTTTCTGGAATCAATAGAGTTTTTAATAGAAATTTTTATGTAGCTTTTAGATATCAAGTTTGCAGTAGAACATTTGTTTTTCTCTTTAATAGTGAGCCATCTCATCGTGATTAGTATCACTTTTTAGGGCAAAATTTTTTGTATACTATTGATTCCTACTTTTAAAAAACAAACATCCAGAATGTTCACATTCCTTCTTTTCATTAGTATCCTAAAGTCTTAAAAGGAGATCTTTGTAATATGTCTAGGATTGGGAAATCTGTAGGATTACAAGTTCACAGCTTTCTCTCTTACCTATTTCTTGCTTAACCTAGCAAGACAAGTGAGATCCTCAAAGATTAAACTTTTTTTTTTGCATTACTATTTCTGTCTTTACCATTATTTTAATTATTTATTTGATGGGTGGGTTCTCTATTGTCCTGCAGTAGAAGGTAAAGCCTAAAAATGAGTTTTGAATGGATAAGAAATTAGGGACCTTTCCAGAGGTGATTCCATGCCTGGTCATTAGCTTTCAGAAATTGTGGGTAATATGGGTAAATGTTGGTAATCTTTTAGTATCTTCAGTATGACAATATCCATAGCCTTTTTATATCTGACTTGACTTATCATCTTATTTAGTACAGATTATTACTTCAGAATTGCCATTAGAAGCAGTGCCATTTTCCTAATGTTATGAGTAAGAACAGGGAGGTTTGGCATTCCACAAGTTTTTGCTTGTTAGATGTTGCCACACACCCAGAAAGATTCAAGACATTATTATGATGTAGAAAATATCTCTATTTTCTTTTTATGTGAGTTGTTTTCACTTTCTGATGATAGGAACTTTCAGCCTCTGGTGTCACCCCAAGTTTGAGGACCGTTGCCAGTCAGTGGTGGAATTTATCAAAAGGGCCATTATGCATTCCAAGAATGGGAAGTTTCTCTATTTTTTAAGGTCACGGGTTCCAGGTAAGATTTTACTGTCTTCTAACTGATTTGGATGTGATAATGCCCTATTTTAAGTGGCTGTTTTTGTTTTTTAAATTTTTACTTATTTTTAACATTGATTTAAATTTTTTTTTGAGTTCCAAATTCTCTCTCTCTCCCTCATTTGTCTCCTACCTATTAAAAAGGCAAGCAATATGATAAGTTATACATGTGAAGTTATGCAAAATATGTTTTCAAATTAGCCATGTTGTATCCAAAAATAAATAAAAAGTAAGATAAATAAAGGAAGTTAAAGAAAGTATGCTTCAATCTACACTCAAATTTCATTAGTTTTCTTTCTGGAGGGTGGATAATAATGGGTCCTTTGGAATTGTGGATGATTATATTAATTAGAATAACTAAGTCTTTTATAGTTGATCATTGTTACAATATTGCTGTTACTGTGTATGGCATTCTCCTAGTTCATTCTTCTAGTTCTCCTCACTTCATTTTGCATCAGTTTAGATAATCTATTGAGGTTTTTCTGAAACCTTCCTGCTTGTCATTTCTTTATATGGAAAAATATTCCATCACAGTTGTATACTGCAACTTGTTCAGCCCTTTCCCAATTGATGGGCATTCCCTCAGTTTTCAGTTTTTTCAGATTTATTGTTTTTGATTGAGATTGTTACAGCAACCATTCTTGCCCTTTTTTGTTAATGTCTTAAACTGAGGATGAATATCTTTGGTCATCTGATCATATTAATGAGAAAACTGATCCCAATTCTGTTGTCTAGGCATTTGGTGAGCAATTGACACTTGATGGTGGTCTTTTGTTCCCTGCCTTAATATCGCTGGGTACTTTTTATGAGAATTTAGAAATATACAACCAGCTCTGTAGAATTAATCTGTGCCAAAGTAGAAAAGCAAGCAACTTGGTTAGCAAAGCAATTGTTAATGTTAGGAAATCTGCTTTTGATTAGAGCCTGCTACAAAATTAAAACAAAGTAAAACACTATAATTTCTGCCCAGTCCCTTTATAAGCCCAATAGATATTATTTGTAACTTGCCACCCTACGAGATGTGATTGTATAAAAATTACTCTTCATTTGAGGGATCTCAGCAAATCCCCATCTGACAAGATCCCTTGTCATCTACTTTTCCTGTACCCTAAATTGGGAGATTTCCTAAGAAGGAAAAGAAGTAATTTGAGGGGGGAGGATACAGCTTAAATCTACAGAATTTAATTCAGTTTTTAAATGAAGGTTTTATGATTCTTTTAGGACCATTTGTAGCATATGAATAGGGTTGGCATGGAGAGAATGCCAAAGAAAAACCTTAGGTAGAATGTTAGCGGTAGGATTGAGCCAGTTTATTGGAACGTTTGAAATCCTGAAAATTTACATTCTCACTTCCTGTGGTGGTGTTAGCACAGTTGGTCTTTACATATTTGATAAGAGCTAGAAACTTGTAGTTAGGACTCTGACTTCCCTATTGCTGCTGCTTCTTATTAGCATTACAAAAAGATGAGATCCTGTCTGACTGGATAATCTGAGATGAGAGTCCTGTCCAGTCAATCTTACTCTCCCATTAATAAAAATATTAAAACTCTCTAAAAAAAAAAAAAAAACCAAAAAGATGAGATCTACTTTGAAAGGATTTTAATTAGGATTCTCAAAATGATACTAAAATTTTGAGCTCAGGAGAAATTGTTGATGATAGTCAAATAAGGAAGTGGAATCTAGACTAAAAAAGGAGATTTTTGAGAGAAGAACCCAAAGATCATTGTGTGAACTAGGTAGACACAAGAAAGGATGGTTTTCTAAAAACAATTGAGCAATTGCTACATATGGGAGATCTTGAAATTACTATTAGCAACAGATTGGGAAAGGCTATGAAGATTTCTTATAGAAACCACCTCCTTCAGAGTTAAATTTCACTGGGGTAAAAAGGGTAAAAAGTCTACTTTTTTTCTTAGCTATTGCTTGCTGATCAACTTTTGTTTGTCTTTGTAATGTGAGCAGTATGTGAGTTTAGTTTCCATTTCCATTACTGGAAATGCTACTTAAAATGCGTGTCTTGCCAGTTTTTGTTGAAGGACAATTATTGTTTTTTTTTCCCTTTTTTAAATTTTATTTTATTTTATTTAACAATAACTTTATATTGACAGAATCCATGCCAGGGTAATTTTTTTACAACATTATCCCTTGCATTCGCTTCTGTTCCGATTTTTCCCCTCCCTCCCTCCACCCCCTCCCCTAGATGGCAAGCAGAAGGACACTTGTTGTTACATAAAATATGACACATTTATTTTAGTTATACAATAGGTGATAATGTTTATATCAAAATATGATGAGGTCTAGATTTAGGGTTGTCAGGGAACCCAATGTTGAGATTAGGTTCAGAGAACCCAAAATGAGATTAGGGTTTCTGGTGGTCAGGGAGTTAAATGATGAAGTTAGTGGCAGTTTTGGGGTTCAGGGAACCAAATGGAGAGGTTAGGCTCCCCTATACCCCCTTGGGAATTTGGCACATTGATAGGGAGTTGTGGGAATCCCTTCTAGCGGTGAAGAGATTATCTGTAAAGGAATTTACAAACCTGAAAAAGCTAGACTTTTTCAGAGGTTTATTATTGGCATTAGGAAGTCAGCCTTTGCTATGCACGAACAGAAAGGCTGACTTCCTTTATTATTATTATTTTTTTAAATAACTTTTTATTGACGGAAGGCTGACTTCCTTAGAGGCAGGGAGTAAAGTAGTGGAGGAGTCCTGTCAGAAAAAGTTAAGTTTTATTAGGGAAATAGATGAGGATAAAGAGAGGGTAGCACTGGAAGAGAATATTATTCCAGGGGGCAGAGGTTTCCTTGGCATAGCAGGCATGGCATAGCCTGGCATGGCATGTTAGTTCCTCTGCAAAGAGAGGGTTTAATTTTGGCTCTTTTATAATAGGAGCTTTGGCTACAAGCGGGGCCTGTTCCATCGGGGCTGGGCTAGTGGGTGAAGTTCCAAGTTGGCTCTTTTTATCAACAAGCTGGATTTCAGCTTGAGCTGGAATTGAGAAAATCTTAGAATTGAATAGGGTTGGAATTCTCCAGCTTAGGACTGAATCAGTGCCCCCATAGATAAAAGAATGAAACTGTTTATCTTGTTTCCTTTGGGCGGGGTCCCACAGATGCAGGGTCCAAGGAGAATCCTTCAAGGAGTTTTAGAGAGTTTCGGGGTCCCTTTTTCATTGACAATGGGGATAAATGATTTTATTGGTAAATGAGAGAGAACCAATGAACTGAAAATTTGGCTGATTTTATAGAGTATGAGCTTATGTTTTAACAATTATGTACCAAATGGTTGGAGCTCTGAAGTAAGGCCATTTATAATTAATTGTGCCAAATAATAGCTTGATTATGAGGAATGTATGAAAGTATGTAAGTCAGGACAAAAGTCTCTATAAAGAATGGTTAAACATTGCTAGAATATCCATGTTCAATTGCCTAATCTTCTTTTCTCTAATTTTGCTCTCCTGGGAGGGAGAAGAGAATGGTGATGAGTCTTGTGTAGAAGAAAAAGAATTAGGGAAGAGCAAATGCTGATCACACCTTGTCACCTACTGATACATCCTATGTTGGATTTTTGTATGTTTTTAATCCCTTCACCTTGACACTATCCTATGGCAGCAATAGGCCAGACAGGTGGTTTTATTTTGGGCAGAACTATCTTTTTAATCCAACTAAATGGTTAGACCAACACTGGAGTGATCTCGGTTTAAATTGCTGTTTAGAAATCCAAGGGCATAAAGCAACAAAATAAGCTAATAGATGCACTCATTAAAATTCAAGTAGGCATTTAAAAAAAAATCAGATAATTTTATTTATTTTTTTTTCCTGGAGAATATTGATTTAGATCTGGAAAGGATTTTAAGTCATTTAGTTTAACTGCTTATTTAACAGCTGAGTAAATTCTTAGACTCACATGTGGTAAATTTGCCTAAGGATATACTGACAATAAGAAGTTGAGTCTTGATTTGAACCCATAATGTTGAACAAAGGCCAGCACTTTGTACACTGTGCCAGGCTACTTTCCAATACTGAATATTTCCTCTTTTTTTTTTTTTTTTTTTTTAACTTTCTTTTTATTTTATTTTATTTTATTTTATTTTTTAATTTTTTATTTAATAATTACATTATATTGACACTCGTTTCTGTTCCGATTTTTTCCCCCTCTCTCCCTCCACCCCCTCCCCTAGATGGCAAGCAGTCCTTTTTATGTTGGATATGTTGCAGTATATCCTAGATACAATATATGTTTGCAGAACCGAACAGTTCTCTTGTTGCGTAGGGAGAATTGGATTCAGAAGGTATAAATAATCCGGGAAGAAAAACAAAAATGCAGATAGTTTACATTCGTTTCCCAGTGTTCTTTCTTTGGGTGTAGCTGCTTTTGTCCGTCATTTATCAATTGAAACTCAGGTCTCTTTGTCAGAGAAATCCACTTCCATCAAAATATGTCCTCATACAATATCGTTGTCGAAGTGTATAATGATCTCCTGGTTCTGCTCATTTCACTTAGCATCAGTTCATGTAAGTCTCGCCAGTCCTCTCTGTATTCATCCTGCTGGTCATTTCTTACAGAACAATAATTGAATATTTCCTCTTAAAAGAGATGTATGTACTACTTAGGAAATGGACATATAAATTAATTATTTTATCAGAGATATCATGTGGAATTTGGAAGTGTTGCATTATTTTTTTTCTCTCCAGGTATTCCCCATCTACCATGATTTTACTATTATTGAAATTTAATTAATTTAATTTTAAATATTTAAAATTTTAAATCTAAATTAAGAATTCAAATATTTAAAATTAAAATTTAAATATTTAATTGAAATTTAAAATGTTAATTTAATTAAACTTCAAATTATTTTTATATGTATAGAATTTTTTCCTGATTTTTTGGTCTCCTTTAATTATTAAATGGGAAGAATAACAGTCTATCTCCCACTTGATTGTGAGAATCAAATGAAATAATTATAAAGTACTTAGCATAGTATCTGGCAAATAATATGTCCTATGTAAATGCTAGTTATTGTTATTATTACTAGTAGTGATAACATAACAGTGATATAGCTAGACCTATGGCTGTTTTAGTAACTTCTTGTATATAATTCTAAATTCTTTTTAGAAAGGTTATACCTATTTACAGGTCCAACAACAGAGCTTCAATGTGTCTCTTTTCCTACAGCCCCTTCAACATTGATGTTTTAAAATTTTTGGTCATCTCTGCTAATCTGGTTAGATGGGGGCAGTGCTCTAATTTTCACTTCCAATTTATTTATTTTTTCTTTTCCAAATTCTTTTCTTTCTTTCTTTCTTTCTTTTTTTTTTTTTTTTTAAATATATAGCTTTTTATTTACAAGTTATATGCATGGGTAATTTTACAACATTGACAATTGCCAAACCTTTTGTTCTAATTTTTCCCTTCCTTTCTCCCACTTCCTCCCCCAGATGGCAGGTTGACCAATACATGTTAAATATGTTAAAGTATAAATTAAATACAATGTAAGTATACATGTCCAAACAGTTATTTGCTGTATAAAAAGAATTAGACTTTGAAATAGTGTACAATTAGCCTATGAAGAAATAAAAAATTCAGGGATTGGGAATTTTTTGTAGTGGTTCATAGTCATCTCCCAGAGTTCTTTCGCTGGGTGTAGCTGGTTCAATTCTTTACATAGTTCTTTTCACCAATGAAATGATTCAAGTCAGTTTCAATGATCTTGTGACGAAGAGAGCCATCTATACCCAGAGAGGATTGTGGGAATTTAGTATGTATCACAACATAGCATTTTCACCCTTTTTGTTGTTGGAACTGATATGTTGTTGGAACAACATAGCATTTTCACCCTTTTTGTTGTTGGAACATCTCATTGCTGAAGATAGCCACATCCATTAGAATTGATCATCATATAGTATTATTGTTGAAGTATATAATGACCTCCTGGTCCTGCTCATTTCACTCAGCATCAGTTCATGTAAGTCTCTCCAGGCCTTTCTGAAATCATCCTGTTGGTCATTTCTTACAGAACAATAATATTCCATAATATTCATATACCACAATTTATTCAGCCATTCTCCAATTGATGGGCATCCACTCAGTTTACAGTTTCTGACCACTACAAAGAGGGCCGCCACAAACATTCTTGCTCATATAGGTCTTTTTCCCTTCTTTAAAATTTCACTTCCAATTTATAGTGTTTTTTCCAGTATATATATATATATATATATATGGCAGGAATTGTTTATAACAATAAAGCCCCCCAAAATTAATAATGATAGAATTTAAATATTAAATCATAACAGACTAATATTTGAAACCATGCTTTATTAAAATTTAGATTGTTTTAGGAAGCAGTGCTTTGGTTTTTTTTATAGCCTTTTATTGACAGAACATATGCATGGGTAATTTTTACAACATTGTCCCCTTAAAACATTTACAACAACTTCCTTCTGTTCCAACTTTTCCTTTTCCTCCCTCCATCCCCTCCCCTAGATGGCAGGCAGTCTCATGCATGTTAAACATGTTAAAGTATATCTTAGATACAATATATGTGTGCAGATCCATACAGTCCTCTTGTTGCACAAGAAAAATTGGATTCAGAAGGTTAAAAATAACCTGGGAAGAAAAACAAAAATGCAAGTAGTCCACATTCGTTTCCCAGTGTTTCTTCTCTGGGTGTAGCTGATTCTGTCCATCATTAATCAATTGGAATTGAATTAGATCTTTTCTTTGTCAAAAATATCTACTTCCATCAGAATACATCCTCATAACAGTATTGTATAATGATCTCCTGGTTCTGCTCATTTCACTCAGCATCAGTTCATGTAAGTTCTCCAAGCCTCTCTGTATTCATCCTGCTGGTCATTTCTTACCGAACAATAATATTCCATAACATTCATATATCACAATTTACCCAACCATTCTCCAATTGATGGGCATCCATTTATTTTCCAGTTTCTAGCCACTACAAAAAGGGCTGCCACAAACATTTTTTTCCCAGTATATTTTCATATAAGTCTAGATAGCCTGGGTTTCTTTTTTGAGAACTGCATGTTCATATCCTTATACCAGTTACCAATTGGGATATTGCTCTTAAAAATTTGTATCAGTTGCTAAGTGAAACGAGCAGAACCCAGGAGATCATAGTACATGGCAACAACAAGATTACACAAAGATCAATTCTGATGAACATGGCTCTTTTCACCAATGAAATGATTCAGGTCAGTTTCAATGATCTTGTGATGAAGAGAGCCATCTATACCTAGAGAGGATTGTGGGAACTTAGTGTGCATCACAACATAGCGTTTTCACCCTTTTTGTTGTTGTTTGCTTGCATTTTAATATTTTCTCCTTTTTTCCTTTTTGATTGATTTTTCTTGTACAGCAAAATAATTGTGTCAATATGTATGCATATATTGGATTTAACATATATTTTACCATGTTTAACATATATTGGATTATCTGCCATTTAAAAAAGGAGGTGGGGGGAGAAAGAAGAAAAATTGGAACACAAGGTTTTGCAAGGATTAATGTTGAAAAATTATACATGTATATGTTTTAAAAACAAAAAGCTTTAATTTAAAAAAAAATTGTATCTGTTTCTTATATGCCAAGGAAATGAGACCTTTATCAAAATAGCATATTGCAAAGATTTTTTTTCTCCAATTGTCTCCATTTAATCTTAACTTTATTAGATTTGTTTATGTATAACTTTTTCATTTTATCTTCTGTAATCTGTCCTTTGGTCTTGAACTTTTCTTTTACCTCATAGATCTGATGGTAATTTTCTCCATGTTTTTCTAATTTGTCTATAATGTGATCTTTTATATCGAGACCATATATCCATTTGGCACTTTTCTTAGAATGAGGTATTGGTCTCAAACTAATTTCTTTTGTACTGCTATCCAGCAGTTTCTTTTTTTTTTTTTTTTAATCAAAGAATGAATCTTTATCCTACTAGCTGGAGTCTTTGTGTTTGTAAATACCAAGGTACTCATTGTATTTCATCTTTATCTTGTATATCTAATATATTCTAACTTTTTGATCTTTCTATTTTTAAAATCAGTATTAAATTGTTTTGAGATTTACTGTTTTGCAATATAGTGTGAGGTATGCAGCTGTTAGTCTCCTTTGTTCTCACTTACTTTCCTTATTTCCCATGAGATTTTTTTACCTTTTTTTGGGGGGAGGGAGGCTCTATGTGAATTTCATTATTATTTTTTCTAGTTCTGTAAAGTAATCCTTTGATAATTTGGTATGGTATTGAATATATTCTTTTGATTAATATTGTAATTTTTATTATATTAACTCATTCTACCCTTGAGCAACAAATATTTTTCAAATTATTTGTCTTTATTTTTCTAAACAATGCTTTATTATTGAATTTATATTTTTCTTATATATCTTGGTAGATAGACTCCCTCCTAAATTTTAATACATTTTGTAATAATGTTAAATGTCATTTCTCTCTCTTTATCTTCCTGTTGGGTTTATTGACAATATATGGAAATGATGATTTGTATGAATTTAGTGTTGTGTATAATTTTTTTTTTCTTTTTGTGCCAAACAAAAAGAGTTAAGTGATTTGCCCAGGATTACACAGCTAAGTATCAAGGCTTTGGCTAAGTTCAAATTTGAATTTAGGTCCTCCTAACTTTAGATGTTGGTGCTTCATTCACTATGTCACCTCATTGCCCCATTTTATTTTATATTCTGCAAGTTTGCTAAAGTTACTGTTCCAGTATATATCATATCATCTGCAAAGTCATAAAATTGCATTTCTTTTTTACCTGTGCTTATTCCCTCAATTTTTTTTTCTAGTCTTATTGTTATTGGCAGTATTAGTAATACTAAGTCAAATAAAAGTGATGATAATGGAAATCCTTGTTTCATCCCTGCTTTTGTTGGAAAGAATTCTTGTTTATCTCAGTTGTATATAGTGGTAGTTCTTGGATTTTATATATATACACATTATTATTTTAAGGAAAGGTCCATTTAGTTCTATGTTTTCTAGTATTTAGAAATGAGTATTATATTTATCAAGATTTTTGTGCATCTCAATATTTTTTGGTCAATTTAATTATTAATATGGTTGATAATAGTTTATAGTATTCTGTTTTAGCCTCTTGGCTAGTATTTTATTTACATTTTTTGCATCTATGTTTATTAAGGATATTGATATTTAGTTGTGTTTTTTTCCCCTGCTTTGACACTTCCAGATTTATGAATCAAGATCATATCTATGTCAGAAAAGGAATTTGGTAGGATCCCCTCTTTTGCTATTTCTGCAAACAATTTGTGTGATATTAGGAATTGCTCTTTGAATATTTCATAGAAGCAAGCAAATAACAAAAAATGTCCATCTGACTTTGAAATTTTTTCCTTAGAAGTTCATATATGGATTATTCAGATTATTTCTTTGAAATTATTTTATTTAAATTCCCTATTTTTTTTTATGTTTATCTGGATATTTTATATTTTCATAAATATTTTTGTTAGTTTTATTGGAATAAAGAGTTAAGAGTAAATTGTTTCTAATTTCTTTTATTTTTAATTTATTATGCATTTTTTCATATTTGTTGTAGGTAATTTGGTTTTCATCATTCTTTTTGATCAAATTAATAGTTTTATCATCTTCTCTTCCCCACCAAAAAGTTCCTAATTTCATTAGTTCATTTGGTTTTTTGTTTTAAATTTTGTTTTCTCCTTGATGTTTTACAGTTTCTATTTTGGTGATTAGTTTTAGAATTCTGTGGTTTCATTTCCAGTTGTTTTTATTAATAAAAGTGTTTGCAGATGTAAATTTTTCCCTAAGAATTACTTTGGTTGCTTCTTCCCCACATTAGCATCAATCATTATTGTCATTATCTCTAACAAAATGATTTGTTCTTTGATCTGCTAGTTTTTTAAAATAGCTTTTCATTTCCAAAATACATGCAAAGGTAGTTGCCATCATTCATCCTTTCAAAACCTTGTGTTCCAAATTTTTCTCTCTCCCTTTTCTCCACTCTTTCCCCCTAGACAGCAAGTAATCCATTAAAGGTCAAACGTGTAATTCTTCTAAACATCTTCCACATTTATCATGTTGCGCAAGAAAAACCAGATCAAAAAGGAAAAAAATGGGGGGGAGGGGAAGAGAAACAAGCAAATAACAAAAAAAAGGTGAAATTACTTTGTTGTGATTCATATTCAGTCCCCACAGTTCTTTTTCTGGATGCAGATGGCTCTGTCCAGCACAAGTCTATTGGAATTGGCCTGAGTCACTTCATTGTTGAAAAGAGCTACTTCATCAGAATTGATTATCGCTGAATCTTGTTGTTGCTGTGTAGAATAATCTCTTGGTTTTAATCTCTTAGCATTAGTTCCTGTAAGTCTCTACATTTCTTTCTGAAATCATCCTGTTGATCATTTCTTATAGAACATCAATATTCCATTACATCATATACCATAACTCATTCAGCCATTCCCCAACTAATGGGCATCCATTCAGTGATCTACTAATCTTTAGGAGTAATTACAGTTTTGTTATTTGGCGTGTGTGTGTGTGTGTGTGTGTGTGTGTGTGTGTATGTGTGTATGAGAGAGAGAGAGACAGACAGACAGACAGAAAGACAATTGGGGCTAAGTGATTTGATCAGGGTCACACAGCTTTTGTGATCAAAAAGAGAATGCAGAGACAGTGGGGCAGGGACATTGCTGACTATGGCTCAGTAGGAGGGTGGAGCTTTTGGTTGGCATTCCTGGTCAGAAGAGAGTGCTGAAGCAAAGCCAGAGATATCATTCTCCTCTTCTCCCCTTTCCCCCGAGGATTAGAAGTGCTTACATTTATACCTCTTATTTTAAAAAAATGAGCTGGCAAAGAAGAAGGAACCCCATCCTAGAAATAACCTATGAAAATAGGGAAGACCAGGATTCATTTTCAGAGGAGGACACTGAAATAAAAAAAGCTTCTACCCTAGAGAGTAAGATGAAATGGCTCCCTGTTCAGAGAGAATTTATAGAAGAACTCAAAAAAGAATTTAGAAGTCAGGTGAGAGGCATTGAAGAAAATCAGATAAATAAACAAACAAATAAATAAAATAAAAACCATCCAAGAAAAACAAGAAGATAATGAAAAAAATTAACCATTTAGAAAAGAAAATAACAGAATCTCAGATGAAAATAATTCTTTGAAAATTAGAAGTGATGAGACCAAGAAATTAAATAGATTAAAAAGAATGAAAAAATAGAACAGAACATGAAACATCTTATTAAAAAAAAAAAAAAAAAACAGATCTGGAGAACAGACCAAGAAAAGAAAATATAAGAATAATTGAATTGCCTAAAAGTTGTGATCAAAAAATGGAATTTGACACAATAATGCAAGAAATAAACCAAGAAAATTGTTCTGGAGTAATAGAACATTAAGGGAAAATACAAATAGAAAAAATCCATTCATTATCACCTCAATAATATCCTTTGTGGAAAACACATTGGAACATTATTGCCAAATTTTGAAACCCCCATGTCAAAGAAAATTTTGCAAGAAACAAGAAAAAAAAACCCTATTAAATATGCTGGAGCTACAATTAGAATTGTAGAGAACTAGCAGTCACAATAAAAGACCTGCAGGTCTTGCAATCATATTTAATGACAAAAGAACTAGGCCTGTGGCCAAAAATAGCATTTTCCACAAAGTTATGTATAATATTGAACAAGAAAAATGAACATTCATTGAACTTGCAGATTTTCAGGACTGTCAACCAAACTCGAACTTAGTAGAAAATTTAACATAAAAAACTAATCTAAAAAATCAATTTCAAGAAACTCAACATGGATAAATTTTTTTTTGCATGGGAAATTTATAGCATATGTTTAAGGTTGACATCAACAATAAGGTAGCTCAAAAGATTGGGGCAGAGTTAAGGTAAAAATAGTAATTATGTGATACAAGTGAAGTACAGAGGAAGAAAAGACAGGCATTTTAATGGGGGAGGAATGGTCATAGTTCTGGAATCTTGGGTGTGGGTTTAATAGGAAACACCACATATATACTATGAAGGTTATAACACCCCTTAAGAGCTATAAAGAAATTAAGGAGGAGGGATGGGTAGACAGGAAAGCAAAAGGTGAAAGAAGATGAGGGAAGAATCCATGTTAGGACAAAGTTAAGTGATAGCAAGGCAAGTTAGAAGTAGAGTTAAAGCAAAAGGTCAGTAGGGATAGGAAAGATGTGTGTCTCTATATATGTATATCTATATCTTACATACAAATAAATATATCCTTAATTATTGCCTGCTTGGGGAGAAAGGGTGGAAGATGAAAGGAGGAAAAAAAGAAAGTGAAAAAGGTACACAGAGAACAAAAGAACAATTTACAGGGAAGTAAAGATGGACACTCATAAATGTAATTTCTTCTACTAATATATATACTTTCTTGAATTGGTATTTGTTACATATTTTGAATCCTCCCTGATCTGCTGAGCACATGACAAAGTTCTGTTTTGTTTCATTTTGTTTTGTATTCCTTTCTCTGTTTTTCTTTTTTCTTATTCTCTTTCTTTAAATTGGAAAAAAATATCCAGGACTACTCTGAAGGACTTATGATGAAAAATCCTATCCATACACAGAGAAGGAACTGATTGTGTCTGAATACTGACTGAAGCATGCATGTGCACTTTCTCTCTCTCTCAATTTAATTTTTCTCGGTTTTTATTTTAATTAGGGTGGAAGATCTATCTTTTCTTTCACAACTTCACTTTTGTGGAGATGTTACATAATTTCACATGTGGTTTCTTAATTGTGGGTAGGGATAAGGGAGAAAACCTGGAACTCAAAAATCTTTTTTTAAAAATTGATTTGAATGTAACTTGTGAAGAAAAACACAAAAGAAAGAAAGATAGGTGATAGATGGATGAATAGATAATGTGTAGGCTCTTTTTTTCTTCACAGATTTCAGGTAATCCAGTGATCCTTAAGTCATTTCTTTTCATTCTATTTTCTGGATTTGTGATTTTGCTAGGAGATTCTGTATATTTTCTTTTTTTTCTTCAGTATATTTTATTTTATTGCTTTTCTTTGGTGAATTCTAATATTCAAGAAGTTATTTACTTTAGTAAGGTTTTGTATAATCTTTCAAATTATTCTCTTCAGATCTTTCTTCTCTACTTCTTTTCCATATTTTCCCCCTACTGCTCTAATTTTTTGTTCTTTTAAAAAAGCCTAATTTATTTTTTGGGGGGAATTTTTGTTGGACTTGGGCCCATGCTGCATTTTTTCTTTGAGGCTTTAGTTGTAAATGTTCGAGTTATTCACTTCTGCATTTGTCTTGAGCTTCCCTGTTGCCATAATAACTATTCATAGTGGGATTCTTTTTGTGTTTGCTCATTCGTCCAGCCTAATTCTTGATTTGAATTTTATATTAATCCTGGACTTTGTAATCTTTATGAGGGTAGAACCTGGCCTGAGCCTTTGTCCTCTTATATTCTGTTGCTTTCCCATCTCAGGCTGGGGGCCTTTGAGGTTTTAGTGCTCCCAGTATGATTATATCTGGGATGAGATCCACTCACTGACTTATCATCTTAGCTCTATAAATTCCTCAATTAGATTTGGGTCTGTCAGCTTATCTCTGTTTTCAAGTTTTAATAGATTGCTGGTCTCAGCCACTATTAACCCAGTGGGAGAAACTTTAGGCTTTCTCTCTGGGTGGGGGTTGAGAACTGAGTTCTTGCTCTGTTTATAGGTTGAGAGCTATACAGCTATTCAGCTGGCTTCCAAATTCATTCCTCACTCAATATGTAGCTAAGGACCGTGATCATGCCTGCTATGTTCTATCTCAATTCTGTGATATGAATTGGGTAATGCAGAGAAAATAGCTGCTACCTTTGTCTAGTTCAGGGAACCCCTGGGATCTTCTGCCCTGGTACTAACTTGGTGCCCAGGCTTGGTCATTGAGTTCCTGAGCTTGTGCCCCATCTATAGTCTCTACAGGTCTTTTTGTGTCTATCTAAGCCATGTTGGCCTGGAAAAATGTTCGTTATGATTTCATCCTGGTTTTTTTCAGAATTCAATATGGTATTTTCTAGATCTTTGTGTAAGAGATCTAATGGGGAGCTAACTAGAGTATACTGCTTTTTCTTACTCTGCAGTTTTGCCTCCATTCCCTCCATAATATCTAGCAAGCTCTTTTCTCATCTTTTGGATGTAGTCTGGACAGCTAATATTTGAATTACAAGTTTTTTAGTATGTTATCCAGATTTTGATAAGGGCAACATCTTGAACATTGCAGAAAATGTATATAGGCCATTTTATAGTTGCTGCTCTCACTGAAAAAACACATTGCCCTTTAATTAAGGACATCTATTTCTATCTTATTTCTCTTGTAAGGAGGTTCCTTTGGATTGCCCTCTGGGGGGTACGAACATCTGTAGAAAAGTACTTGTAGATATCGATCTCTTAGGTATGAAGTCATCATCCCTGTTGGTATCACTGTAGATTTCAGGACCAGAGTTTCGGGCAGTTGTCTAGGTTTTTTCATTACTTCTGGTAGTTCTCCATAGTTCTGCCAAATAGTTCCAAATAGACTGTATCTTTACTTAGCAAATCTCAAGGAAAGATAAAGGGATATAAAATAAATGCCTTTGTTGAATTGTGTTTTTTTTTTTTTTTAATAACTTTTTATTGACAGAACCCATGCCAGGGTAATTTTTTACAGCATTATCCCTTGCACTCACTTCTGTTCTGATTTTTCCCCTCCCTTCCTCCACCCCCTCCCCTAGATGGCAAGCAGTCCTATATATGTTAAATAAGTTGCAGTATATCCTAGATACAATATATGTGTGCAGAACCGAACAGTTCTCTTGTTGCACAGGGAGAATTGGATTCAGAAGGTATAAATAACCCGGGAAGAAAAACAAAAATGCAAGCAGTTTATATTCATTTCCCAGTGTTCTTTCTTTGGGTGTAGCTGCTTCTGTCCATCCTTGATCAATTGAAACTGAATTAACTCTCTTTATTGAAGAGATCCACTTCCATCAGAATACATCCTCAAACAGTATCGTTGTTGAGGTATATAATGATCTCCTGGTTCTGCTCATTTCACTCAGCATCAGTTCATGTAAGTCTCGCCAGTCCTCTCTGTATTCATCCCGTTGTCATTCCTTACAGAACAATAATATTCCATAACGTTCATATACCACAATTTACCCAACCATTCTCCAATTGATGGGCATCCATTCATTTTCCAGCTTCTAGCCACTACAAACAGGGTTGCCACAAACATTTTGGCACATACAGGTCCCTTTCCCTTCTTTAGTATCTCTTTGGGGTATAAGCCCAGAAGTAACACTGCTGGATTAAAGGGTATGCACAGTTTGATAACTTTTTGAGCATAGTTCCAAATTGCTCTCCAGAATGGCTTGGATGGGTTCACAATTCCACCAACAATGTATCAGTGTCCCTGTTTTCCCACATCCCCTCCAACATTCTGCATTATCTTTCCCTGTCGTTCTAGCCAGTTTGACAGGTATATAGTGGTATCTCAGAGTTGTCTTAATTTGTATTTCTCTGATTAATAATGATTTGGAGCATATTTTCATATGGCTAGAAATAGTTTAAATTTCTTCGTCTGAGAATTGTCTGTTCATATCCTTTGACCATTTATCAATTGGAGAATGGCTTGATTTCTTATAAATTAGAGTCAATTCTCTATATATTTTGGAAATGAGGCCTTTATCAGAACCTTTGATTGTAAAAATGTTTTCCCAGTTTATTGTTTACCTTCTAATCTTGTCTGCATTTGTTTTGTTTGTACAAAAACTTTTCAATTTGATATAATCAAAATTTTCTATTTTGTGGTCAATAGTGATCTCTAGTTCTTCTTTGGTCATAAATTCCTCCCTCTTCCACAGATCTGAGAGGTAAACTATCCTATGCTCTTTCAATTTATTTATAATCTCATTCTTTATGCCTAGGTCATGAACCCACTTTGCCCTTATCTTGGTGTACAGTGTTAAATGTGGGTCAATGCCTAGTTTCTGCCATACTAATTTCCAATTTTCCCAGCAATTTTTTGTCAAATAATGCGTTCTTATCCCAAAAACTGGGGTCTTTGGGTTTGTCAAACACTAAATTATTAAAGTTATTGGCTGTTTTGTCCTTTGAACCTAACCTATTCCATTGATCAACTAGTCTATTTCTCAGCCAATACCAGATGGTTTTAGCAACTGCTGCTTTATAATATAATTTTAAATCTGGTACAGCTAGGCCACCTTCATTTGATTTTTTTTTTTCATTATGAATTGTGGTTTTATGAGGTTCAACAATATATCTCTAAGTACACTGTTTTTACTTTGTAGTATTGTTTTTTCCCAAGTTAAGGAAATTCATTAAACAAATATTTGCTTTTAGTGTCTAACACCAACTAGAATTTCAGGTCAGATTTATTTGGCATGTTTGATATAAATTGAATAAATATATAGTGTGCCTTACAAGGCAGCAATTGGTTATTGACCATTATATGTACCTCAGAAATACATTGTTGTTGTTTAGCCATTTTCAATTGTGTCCTACACTTGGTTACCCCATTTGGAGTTTTCTTGGCAAAGATACTAGAATGGTTTGCTATTTCCTTCTCCAGGTCACTTTACAGATGAGGAAACTGAAGCAAACAGGGTGAAGTAACTTGCCCAGAATTACTAGAGCTAGGAAGTCTCTGTTGGTAGATTTGAACTCGAGAAGATGAGCCTTCCTGATTCCAGGCCCAGCCTACTACCCAGCTATCATGTAGCTGCCCCTCAGGAAGAAATACTTTCTGAAAATGTTCAAGAAAAGGATTCTACAATGAAGATGCTTGACAAAACTTGAGAGATTTTGCTTCCTTTTAGTTTGGGGGTCAAAGTGAAGTTACCTTATTATTAGGAATTGATTAGGTATCATAGTTTTATGTAGCAAACGTCCCTTCCAGAAGTTGTTTCACATTCATTTTTATAGGTAGATTTCTTTTTTTTCTTTTTTTTTAATAACTTTTTATTGATAGAACTCATGCCAGGGTAATTTTTTACAACATTACCCCTTGCATTCACTTCTGTTCCGATTTTTCCCTTCCCTCCCTCCACCCCCTCCCCCAGATGGCAAGCAATCCTTTACATGTTGAATAGGTTACAGTATATTATAGGTAGATTTCTTTGAAAACTTAAAGCAAAAATAAAACCATTGAACTTTTCTAATTCATCTAATGTCATAGAATAGTTATTGCCTTTCGAACATCAACATTTCTGAATGTTTCTAAGCATTGGCTTCCAAAAGAAATTTTTTTGAAAAGAAAAGATGGGACTTTGCATAACTATGACTTGGACTGTTAAATATAAAGTAAGGCCAAATAGTGTATAATTTTTAATTGTTTGAAGGGTCCACACACAGTTTGAGAAGCAACAATTCATTGCCAAAAGAAACATTTTTATCTTTCAGGCATTATGGCTCTTCATGAACTTGGGTCCATGTCCACATTACTTATTAACATTTATATTATGATCCATAGAAGGAACGTCATTGATAGGAATGATCATTTTTGGAATCAGATGAAGAATTCCTTTTCTCTGCCTTACATATTTCAATGGTAGCAGTTATGCCATTGAATTTACTGTCTGAGAGCTTACCATTGGATAAATATGATAGGATATTTCTTAATAGTTTTTTTAAAATACATTTTTGTTGATATCTTCTGTTTCATACATCATTACAATTATCTCAGCTATTACCCCCTTTCTCAGAAAAATCATCCTATATAACATATTTTTGAGAGGAAAAAAAATCAACATATCTAATCAATACATTGGAAAAAATCTTAAAATCTATGCAGTTGTGAACTTTTCTCCTCTACAAAGGGGAGGAATCCTATTATAAAGATGCAGCAGGATTCAACTGAAGAGATATTTCTTAATAGTTCTGAAATCTTTTCATCAGAGAGTCTCTTGGACATTCTATCATTAATGATGGAAATATAACTATATTAATATGATAGCCATACTATACATTTTGAAAATCTGAAAGTCCTCCCCCCCAATTTCAAGTTAGTAAAATAGAAACAAAGTATATGCAAAGATAAGCTTTTATTATGCTCTATCAATTATTGAAAATTTTTATAAGCACTTGACAAGTTTCTATTGATGTTCCAAGGAATAGACTGATGATATGAGCAAAGAGACCCAGTAGAAAAAATTGTAGAATCATGTCTTCATATTTATAATAAATTGTTAAGAATTATCCAGCACATCTAGTTCTTTTAGGTAAGACCATGTGTTGTGTATGTGTGTGTGGTTTTTTTCTTTTTAGTAATATGAAAAAGTCTATGGAATGCTAATAAGAAGTATTGATAACAAAAGGTTAATTGTTGAGGTATGAAATATAAATGTCTTTTTGAATTTCAAGTGTTCAAAAAATTGTTTTATCAATTGATGAACTTAGTTATCCTATTAACAATCACTTATTTTCCTTCCCTCACCCCACTGGAAAAAAAGAAAAACAAAAATACTTATAACAAAAAGGAATGGTCAATCAAAACAAATGTACAGGTTGGCCATATCAAAAGATTTTGTCTGTCTATATCTTAAGCCTATTGCTATCAGGATGTGGGTAGCATTTGTCATTTTGGGTACTCTGGAATTATGGTTGATCATTGCATTGATACTAATCTTTCTGAGTGGTTCATCTCTATAATATTATTGTTAGGTAAATTTTACTCCTAGTTCTGGTCACTTCACTCTATATCACTTCATTTAAACTGGTTTCTCTGAAGTCATCCCTCTGGTCATGTCTTACAATATAATATTATTCCATTGTATTCATCTATCGTTTTTGTTTGATCGTTCCTCAAATGATAGGCAAATCCTTAGTGTGGCAAAGAGTTACTATAAGTATATGTGTATCCTTTACTTTTTTCCTCTTCTTTCTTAATAATGATATTGCTGATCAGAGGATATGCAGAGTTTATGATTTTGGTGTGGCTTAGTTCTAAATTGTTTTCCAGAAGTCCTAGACTAGTTCACCAACTTCATCTTATTTTTAGTACACCTATTTCCTGCGAACCCCTCTTATTGTTTGTCATAATACTTTTTGATCGAGTTGGACAATCTGATGTATGCATGGTGGAGTTTTTTTTTTTTTTTTCAATTTACATTTTTCTAATTGTTAGTGATCTAGGTCACATATAGCTTGAATTTTTTTATTTGGAAACTTGTACACTTTTTAGTTTTATGTGATCAAAATTGTCAATTTTATCTCCTTGTGATCCTTTCTATCCCATGCTTGGTCAAGAACTCTTCCCCATGCATAACTTTCTCTTTTCTAGCTTTTAATGTTATTTATTCCCCTTTCAGTTTCTTCTTCAGAGTTATTTTGTTATAATTTAATTTTTTATTTATTCACTTTTTCTACCATTCTTATGTCCTTCGAACAAAGCCAGTGTTTCCTACTCTGAAGCTCTCTAGATTCTTCTTGTAGAATTATTATTTTTTTTTAATGCCTGAGTTTACGTGGGATTACTTTAAACCTATAGTATTTCTTTGTTGTGTTTAGTGTTTCCATCTCCCTTGGTTCCTCCAAGCTGTAAACTCAGGCTAGATTGCTTTTAAAGACATCAAAAAGATTCATTAATAAATGTGATTTTCTTCAATCCATCTTTTTTTTTTTTTTTTTCTTTTAAAATGGTGGCCACATAGTATATTAATCATAGTGAACATTCAAATAAAATGAAGCATTCTTAAAAAAAAGTCACCTGTTTTGAAATACTTACACTTATCTTTCTAGAAATTCTGGGGTGCCCAAAGTAAGGGATCCAAAGCAGCCTTGTCAGTAAATCATGGGAAAGATTAAACTCAATGGGAAGAGGGTACAGAATGTACATCTTATTCTTTTTTGGGGGGAGGGGGGATTTGTTTGTTTGAATTTTTATTTTTATTTATTTATTTTTAAATATCTTTTTATTGACAGAACCCATGCCAGGGTAATTTTTTACAACATTATCCCTTGTACTCACTTTTGTTCCGATTTTTTTCCCCTCCCTCCCTCCATCCCCTCCCCCAGATGGCAAGCAATCCTATACATGTTAAATATGTCACAGTATATCCTAGATACAATATATGTTTGCAGAACCGAACAGTTCTCTTGTTGCACAGGGAGAATTGGATTCAGAAGGTCTAAATAACCTGGGAAGAAAAACAAAAATGCAAGCAGTTTATATTCATTTCCCAATGTTCTTTCTTTGGGTGTAGCTGCTTCTGTCCGTCCTTGTACATCTTAATTCTTAAAAACGCCACGTACTAAGCTGGGGATTAAACTATATATGTTAAGTAAAGCTTGACAGTTTTGAGAAAAGAATTTGACAGGGCCACATACTTTTTAATTTTGGTCATAGCCACAGCCCCTTTCTTTCTCAGCCAGTATTTAAACATTTTTTTTCAGCTCTAGAGATGAAGGTCATCAAGGCCAAGCCTCTCAATTTATAGATATAGATAAAATGAGAAAAAAACCCTAAAGTTCAGAGAGATTAAATCATTTTCTTCCTTAGACCATCCAGCTACCAAATGTCTTTATTTCTTGTTTTTGTTCCTAAAGGACTTCCACCAACTCCAGTCCAGCTCCTCTATCCTGTGTCCAGATTCAGTAATGTCAAATCTCTCCAGCATCTTTGCCGCTTTCGGATCCGACAGCTTGTCCGCATAGATCACATCCCGGATCTTCCTTTACCGAAGTATGTTGGCATTTGGATTTGAGTAATATGGGGACTATGGGAAAAGATAGATCCATGTCCTGATAATCTATTGGCTCAAATTGCGGAAATGGAATTTGGTGTAAGTGTTCTCAATTATCATCTTTTCCAGGTCTGTTTCTTCCTAACACCTGACTTTAGGACTATGGTATGCATTCAAAAGATAAGGATATATGTATATACCTATAAAATTCTAAAGTCAGGTGGGGAAGAACATGATAGGAGTAATATTGGGACACCTAAAAGAAGAAACCAGAGAAAGAACAATAGATGAAAATATAGCAAGGAATCCTATAAGAACTGTATGAGGGACATTTAAGAATAGTCTCCTTCATCTGTACAGGGACAGAGAAGGGGAAAAAGGAAAAAAAAAAACAGCCTTATTTTTCTTAATTTTTTTTATTATATGTCTTTTATTATAATTGCTCCTGCCAATTCTGTGTTCTAGGCCTCTGATCTCTTACATCAGAAAGTTCTACTACTATGATCCTCAAGAAGAAGTATATTTGTCCTTGAAGGAAGCGCAGCTCATTTCAAAACAGAAGCCGGAGGTGGAGCCCTCCACGTAGCGAGGGGCCCTGGGACAGCTGTGCTGCTGTCAGGTGAGATGTGTGCTTCTTAGCCACTCAGCCGTGTTTCCTATGTTTCAAGAAGCATGAATTGAACATCTTTTCCCTGTCTTGAGTCCTGTATTAAGTGCCTTCTTTCCCTCAAAGAGCTTATAGTTTTGAAGAGAAAGGATCAGAGATTTCAAGCTAGAGCAGACTTTTAGAGGCCACCAACTCTGAGGAAACAATCTTAGAAAAAGTAAGCAGGATAGTAAGTGACAGAGCCCGGAGATGAACCCAGGCCTGTGGCTGTAAATCCAATGTTCTTTCCATTTCTGCCTTGATGATATAAGATGTCTGACATGAATATGGAACACCTAAAAGAATATTTATAGAGAAAGTAAAGATACTTGTAAATGAATATGGTGCTGGATACTATGTGGATAATCTTTCCCAGCTCTTGTGGAAGACGCCCACCCTGAGTTTATTCACCCTCACATACATAATCATCTGTGGTGGAGAAAAATTTTTGGTTTCTCTTGCCACTGTTGGTTATATAGCATTAGAAACCAAAGAAAATTTCTCATCACCAGCAAATTAAGGTTCTTTAAAGTTGAATTTGGGCCACAGAAAAGTAATTGGTAACAGTTTTGATGAGCCAGAAAAATTCACTTAATATATTTTCTTTTTATTTTTCTCTTTATTTTCTGCTATTTTTTTTCTTCTGATCAAGCTCCTTGGCATCATCTGTTTATATAGAAGAATTTTGAATCTTTCTTAATAAGGGATTTTAAAAGATAGAGGAAGAGAGGGCAAAGTTGCTGGAGTTCTAGGGTTTTGTTGTTAGAACTGGTAGTATTGACTTACACGTTAAATCTCATGATCCATAAATACAATCTATGAAAATCCATAGATTGTATTTATCAGTGAACTGTAGCTCTGTCCTTCTTACTTAAGTTGATAGGTGCTTTTTCAGGTACTTATTTCCTGGACTTTTCCCCAAAAAGCCAAAATAAAACACTATCAATATAGGTATCTTTTATTAAGATGAAAAGGAAACCTTTACTTTTGATTTTTTTATCCTACTATCATTCTATAGTAAAAGAAGAATAATTTCACATTATAAATATATATGTCCTTATTATACCCACACACTTTTTAGTGGGTCTATGATCTCCTTTACCTTAGGCTGTTCTTGCATCTCCCTGTGCCATTTGTTCTGGCTCTGGGTGTTCTCGTTCGTTCATTAGTGAGTGAGTTTGTATGTAGACCAATGAAGACAGAAATATTTTAGCAAGATAAATTTTAGCAAGGTAAAATGCAACTGGAAATATATCTAGAGACCTCCTAGTCCAACTCTAATTTTATAAATGTGGAAACTAAGGTTCAAAGAATAAAAGTGGGATTCAAACTCTTTATGAACCAGTATTGGTGGTGTTTCTATACTAGTGAAATAGTTATCTGATGCATAAACCTATCTTAAGGCAACATTTATGGAAATCTAAGATTTGTAGTGACCAATAGAATTTTTCTCTATGGTAATTTTAGTATAGTAGGAGACAGAAATATATGCCATGTCTATAGTGCTCCCGCACAGCAGGTGAGAACTGTTAGCGTCTCCATTATTTCCTAGTTTGCCAACACCATCCCACATGGTGAGACTTTATTAGATCTATCCTACTAGAATCACTGCATTAGGCTCTGGGCGTCACCAAAAAGGAAAAATTTTTCTTCCTCCTCCCCTCCCAGTCTTCTGCCACCATCCCCTTATTGTCTTATTTCAGGGTGAGATTACTTTTCTTAAATTTCTACAGCTAAACCAGAACAGTTGGAAAGGTACACAAGGTGTTAATGGAGTAGTCATTAATTCTATTAGACCTAAGCTAATATCCATAACTATATGTTGTCTCTGAGGGCAATTTGTGAACCTGTGGGGAAAATAGAAGGCCATGAGAATTTCAGGAAAGGCATTGGGGGTGGGGTGGGGCGTAAAGAAAAGGATAGTAGAAGTCTTAGAATAGTACTAACAAGTGACTGGTGTCACTTTGGTACTGGTACCACAGGATGTTTGTCTTTGTGTTATCTTAGTATTGAGCTAACTATATTACTTAGAATAATTTTTGTTGTTGCCATTGGTACCTATCTCATTTTACTTGACAATATGATAATACTTAGATGAAGTCCATTCTACTTCAAAAATGTTAGACCTTTGCCATTGTTGATTTTGATTTTTCTTTCTTTTCTACTTAAGGTATTTGGTGGCCAAGCTCCAGTTGCAAAGAACCAAATGAAGCTACATGGTTGATGAGGGGAGGGAAGAGCAAATGGGAAGGAGGAACAGTTAAACTTTCTATACAAATGTTTTAATTCCCATAAAAGGCACAGAAGAAGCACACAAAAAAGTTCCTGAGGTGGGAATACCAACTGCCAGCTCTGAATCCCCTGTTGGGATCATACAACTGGATCAACTCCTCGGAAAGGTGGAGAAAGTCTCAGTACTGTTTCTTTTTCAGAAGTTTTATTTTTGATATTGCCATTTTCAGTATGGAAAACATAGTCTTAAGAGCAGCTGGGGATTGTGCCTATTGGATTTGAGGTGGGTTTAAGAAAGTGCTGCCCCATTCAATGAAAAGAAAGGGCTTACAGACAAACCCTTTAACATTAGCCATGGTGCTCTGCAATGGAGAAAACATGTCATAAGTAATGAGGGCCTAAGGGAAGATGGAATGAGAAATTTGGAGTTGCCTAATTATGAGCCTTTTGTAAAGAGTATAGGCTCCTTAGAGGAGCTGCTAAAGAAGGGCAAACAGTATGAAACAAAACATTGTGGGAAAGAAACAAATGGGTATTGTTTGCAATTTATTTGAAGAATTTTCACACCTTTTTGAGGTCTGAGATGTTGAAATCACATGCCTCTGACATTTAGAAGCTTTTAAAATTTGCTCTACCTATTTCCTGAAATCCATGACCTCAGGGTACTTCTGTTCTTCCTTATAAACTAGGAAGAAATTAACCGTTTTAGCTCTCCCTTCTCTCTCTATAGCAGCACATTTTATTCTGGACATGGTATATCCCCTTATTCCACAAAGGAAATAATATTTTTATTGTTGCTTGAATGGTTCAAAGCCCCAATTGTGGTTTCAGATTCTTCATGTCAGACCATCTCTATAATTTAGAATTTCTCACTTAATCTAACAACATGAAGATAGAGATGAGGGACAAAATCATCACCCCTTTTCTAGAAATTCTATCTCCAGAGGGCAGGGTTCTAAAGATCTGATTGGCACTGTTAAATCTCATGCTTTGAAGTTTATCTTCTGTCTAAGCATGTCATTCAGCTTCTGGACTGGAGAGGTAACAAGAAACCAAATAGTGGCTTTATTTCCAAACATATATTTTGGGGGTGGGGAGTGTATCATGATCACTGCCCTCCTTTTGATGAGAAATCCAGTCCAATACCGATTTGGAACCTATTGTCTTTTGACCCTTAAGTCTTCCTGTTGAGAAGAGAAATTCAGGGAGGCTTTTTGAAAGTTTAAAACTTGTCCCAAAGGTGACCATCACTTGACTCTGAATGATAAGCTTTTGAGAACTGTTGTCAAGTGGAGTTGACCGAGTTGAGATTTCATATTAAGATGTAAGATTATAAAATATTCTGATATAAGAAGGACCAGACTGTTAATACTCTGCAATAGGTGCTCCATGAAACTGTTTCCACAACTCCCCTGTGTTTATCTTTACTTCATTTTAGTGTTAACAAATCCAACATTATCATTTCATGAAAGTTTGGAGTGAGGCCCTCAGTGTGTCTCAGTAAATTGAAGAAATACCTCATCTGGAAGCACTGCCTACTGAAGGCTGAAGTGGTGGCTCCCTCTGTCACAAGTCCCCCCATTCCAAATAGCCAGTCTCCCAAACTATAAATCTTTAAAAGGATATAAAGATACCTAGGAAATCTGGCCATGATATCTGCTTTGCAGTATCAATGTAGACCAGAATTCATATCATAAGGAACATTTCCCTTTTGTTGCTCTTAGAACAGCACTCACAATGAAGAAATAGGCTTAGCACCTGTGAACTTCCACCCTGGAAAGGACTTTAGAATCCCTTGTAGTTATTAGAAGGCAGATGCAACCCCTATTTTCTTTGGCTATTGCCAATGAAAGATTAAAATTTTCTATTTTTGAAGTACCTTGAGGGAAAAAAAGACCTGAAACCTGATTCCTGCCTAAGTTTAGATAGGAATTTGGGGATATACTTTGTGTTACGTAATGCATTTAGAAAGTAGTATGACAATGTAAAATCAATAGCCAAATTTTAGTACAGATATGTGATAGGCAGGGAAGGTTTCATAGATGTGAAACTTAACAGTCTTGAGGGTTTAGTGGGATTGAAAGAGGCAAAAAGGGAGTAGATACACAGAGATAGAAGTGAGTGGGACATAGTGGGAAGCATAGAGCCCAAAGCCATACTAGCTATATACATCAGCCTTGAGTTTTTCTGCCTTTTCAGCTCATTGTTCTATACTTAGAGACCTCCAGGATCCATCAACAGATCTCAACCTGAGAGGGGATCTGGAGGAAGAAGACTGCTGAGAAGAGTCTAGAGCTACGCTCCCCTTCCCTGGCAGCCCCATAGGACCATCTGAAGGCTGCCAACCCCCTACCTATTATTTCACCGGGACACCTGAGGAAGGAATAACTTTGACCTTTTTTCTGAAGGCATTTGAATTTCCATGTCCTAAATCAAACTGGCCTGAAAAATTGACAGTTGTCCCCACTCATCTTCCTTCCTAGCCGCAGGGGCAATTGCTCCTGTTAACAGTCTCTTGCTGGATACTCATCCTCCAGTAGAGGATGGTAGAACAGAAAAGGACAGGAAGGAACTTGGCTATCCTCAGGAAGTGAGTCTGGAAATAGCAGAAAAGCAGAGAATGATTGGACTAGGATTGCCTAAGGTGAGGTCCAAGAGGTTAGAAATAGAACAGGGAGAGTCTGAGCAGCTAGGCCAGTAATATACGCCCTTCATGCCCTCCAGATACCCTCTAACTAGACTGCCTACCTACCTCTTCCTCATTCACAATAAACTCAACAAAAATGGCAAGTTACTCATGAACTCATTCTCCCCCACTCCCATTTTCTTTTTAAGTCACAAAAACTGGAAAAAGACAGAGGACTCATGGCTTCTTGAAGGGTTAGCTTGGGCAAATGATGTCAGTTGTGCCCTTAGGCTACCTTGAAAAGGAAACTCAATCCTCTCGTCCATCATCTACTGTAACCTTCCTTGGGACAGGAATAGACTTAAACTTATGTGAGCTAGTGACAACTACTGCTATAACTTGCTATTACTTGAAATTCATATGCTGCGATGGGGGTGGGGAGGGTGGGACTTAATGGGGAGACACATCTATGGGTGAGGACAGATGGCTTTGAGGCTCCTGATCAATAATGTTTGCCTTGGCCTGGGGACCTAGCCCTGTGCCTAGATATAATGACTGGAACCCTCTGAAACCTGAGCTGCCTCAGGGAAGGGACTTGGAAAGGGGTGGGGCCAGCTCCATTCTGTTCTAGTAGCGCTGCTTATATAAACCCCTTCTCCTTATTAAGATTGGGAACAGTGTGGAGGTGGGGAGCTTCCAGTCCAGTCTGCTCCCAAGAAGAGGTGGGGAAGGTCAGGACACCCAGAATGGTGCTGAAGATGAGGCAAAAGGAGAAAGACACATCCTAGGAGAAGTCCCAGCCTCTCAGGTCTTTCCTCTGGGCTCCTGGAATAGCAAAGCTTTCCTGAAGCCCTCTGCTCTCTGCAGGAAAAAAAAAAAAGAATTGTTTTTTGTTTTCTCTTTTACCTTCCTTGTTGCCTCTAACTTCCTTTTGAGCTCTGGGGTTGAAAGGCCTGGCAATGCAAGAGGTCTGCAAGTCTGGGTGCATGTCTGTCTTTACTTACAGAATTGTTACCCATCATTTGGGAAGTTGGGAGCATCTCTGTTGGGGGGAACTGACATGATGGCCAAGTTTAAGAAAATGTTCTCTGCCCCCAAGGGAGAAGCTTTGGAGTTAGACATTTTCCCTATGGGAATCTTTTGGTTTGGTTTGTGGGGGGTGGGGAGGGTCAGAGGAGGGAGAGGGTAAGTGCTTTTATCTATAGTCTCCAACATAGCTGGTCTTACACTGAATTTGTGCTATTGCATACATGTAGCCATCTTTCTTTTCACTGCAGCAGTGTTTATTGGTAGTTCAAAATGATTTATTTGCTCCTGGGGAGTAAAACTTTTTTATTTAAAAAAGAAAAAATTAATGAACCAACCTCCCCTTCTCCCTTTAAAATGACCCTTATAATAAGTATCTAGAGATTATTGGGTCATAAGACTTAAAAAAGCAGAGTCAGGTACAGAAGTCCTTGTGACACCCAATTATGACCTGGGGAATGTGATCCTTCATGCTCAGCACAATCTAGAGGAGGATTTGAAAGTGAGATTTTGGGTGGGAGTTGGAGGGGGTAGGGGATAAGCCACAGAGATAGGGAAGCTAGGGATCCAGGTGCTGCAGTTAAAACAGAAATGGTAATGCACTGTTTTTAAAAGTTTTATTTTCTGACACAAGAAAACCTTTTCTTTACATGCAGATTACGTGTATACATTTCTGTATTTGTCCTCTTTACTCCTTTTCCCCTTTCTGGCTTGGTGCTGCCATCATGGTCCCCATTTTTTTGGTTGTTCTCCAGTGGTCTCTTTCCAGCCAGCCCTGCTCCCTGAGTTTGTTGATTCACTGTCATTTCTATTTTATATCATCTTAAAGAGTCCATGGAACACTTCCCACAGAAGGGCATGAGGCAGCAGCCAAGAAGGAAATAAGGCAATCAACAGTAGGAGGATAGACTTAAATGGCTGGTCGCAGCTGGACTGCGATCTTTGTTGCCCTTAGAGAAGACATTCGAGAAGAAGACAGTTCACACCCTTCATCAAAAGTAAAGTGGTCAAAGATAATAGGGCCTCAGCTCAGAAGCCAGAGTCTTCTCTGCCTTAGCTCCTCAGCCTGCAGAAATGGATCAGGAACAGTGGCTTGATTTCTTCCACCTAGAATCTCTCTTGGGAAGGTTCTAACCCTTAGAGCTGCACCGTGAATCTTCCAAAGAACATAAACCAGTCACTGGTCTCTTGGAAAACTAGCTTGTTTGGATGCAGAAACTGGTAGTGTTAATGACAAAGCCACTTTTGTCTCTTTGTGTTCTAGGAAAACTTTAAAAATACGGTATCCAAATCTGGGCTCAGGTTCTTTGCTAGTTCTCAGTAAGCTAATTAGTCCCTTCCCTTCACCTCCCACCCCCAACTTTGTGCCCTTCTTGAAAGCATCCTCATTACCACCAGCCCAAAGTGACCTGGCTTCTTTTCCCACTTAGTTTGGACACATTTTTCTCCCCACCTTCCCCTTATTTCCTACCTTTTTTGTGCTTAATTTATTAAAATAGTTGCTGTATAATTTATTTTCATAAACTATTAAAATGTACTAAATGGTTAAAAATAGACTTGCAGGCCAATCTTTAAGGGGGGGAAGAGTATGGGGGATGGGGAAGATGTTTTGATATAAACATAACAAATGCACTTTGGGTGTGTTTTGGTATTTTTCTTGGGGGTGGGGGGGTGGGGGGATGTTTGGATGTTCCTGTAGATTAGTTACAGAATGGGGATTGTCTGTATATATTGTATTAATAGGCATGTTTGGACTCTTGTATTCAGACATTAGTAGCTGCTGCAGGTCCTGTTTGGAAATCCCATGTAAAATTCCCAGTTTTTTTGTAAGTGTTGGTGCGGGAGACATTTGACTCTTGTGTTTGTATCTCCTTTTTATGACTGTTGTTCAGACCCATGTCTTTTTGGGGAGGGGTGGGAAGGGAATTTGAAATAAAAATGTTTAGAAATTGTTTTGTGTTGATTTCTCTCCTAGTTTCCTTCACCATAATACAGCTTCTTTCCTAATAATTAGTATTATTGACTCTTTCATGGAATCTTTCCCATAAAGATTGAATAAATTCCTCGATGCCAGGTAGAATTTCCAAAGAGAAATTTGTGAGATTTAATTGGTGCTAGAAGGTATGTCTGGTAGGAACATATGGCACTTGACAGATGTCTGTTTGTAATAAGTGTTAATGTTTATATAATTCACTTTATATCCATCTTATTACAAAAACTTTTTGAAGTGTCTATTCCACATATTATCTTCATTTTATAGATGAGAAAACTGAGACCCAGAGAGAAAAAGTGATTGGCCAGTTTTCGTACTGGTCCAAATTGGAATTTGAACAATTTCTACTTCCTTTTTGTTCTGACTCTTTGCCTGCTTCCTTTCTGCCTACAAAAAATGGAAATTACTTCAGTCCATTGACAAAAAACCTCCCTATCACAGGATTTATAGGCATAAGGAGAAGTAAGGAAAAGAAAATAATTTGTTGTGGAATATGATCATTCGACTCGAGTCGAGAGATCCCAAAATGTCTTGCTCAAGCAAGTTAGTAGTGGAGATTGAATTTATTTTAGAGAATAGTGGGTCTCTATTGCATCATTTCTAGTCCACCATCCTCATTTTATATACATTGGAGAAACGCAATGGAAGTTTTCATGGATGGGACAAGATCACATGGGAGTAACCGACTGGTTCATCCTCAGTTCCATACTGTTTATTTGGTAAGTTGGAAACTTTTTTTTTTAATTTAATTTTTATTTAATAATTACTTTATATTGACACTCGTTTCTGTTCCGATTTTTTTTTCCCTCCCTCCCTCCGCCCCCTCCCCTAGATAGCAAGCAGTCCTTTATATGTTGGATATGTTGCAGTATATCCTAGATACAATATATGTTTGCAGAACTGAACAATTCTCTTGTTGCATAGGGAGAATTGGATTCAGAAGGTATAAATAACCCGGGAAGAAAAACAAAAATGCAGATAGTTCACATTCGTTTCCCAGTGTTCTTTCTTTGGGTGTAGCTGCTTTTGTCCGTCATTTATCAATTGAAACTCAGGTCTCTTTGTCAAAGAAATCCACTTCCATCAAAATATGTCCTCATACAATATCGTTGTCGAAGTGTATAATGATCTCCTGGTTCTGCTCATTTCACTTAGCATCAGTTCATGTAAGTCTCGCCAGTCCTCTCTGTATTCATCCTGCTGGTCATTTCTTACAGAACAATAATATTCCATAACATTCATATACCACAATGGTAAGTTGGAAACTTTAGAAAAAGCTGCACTGATTCCAAACTCAATCCCAATTCAATTTGGGAATTAAATATTTTTGTAGGTTCTAATGGAGAAGGAGTTGTAGCAGAACCTGTGAAGTGGTGATAAGGTGTTATCCCATATAAACTTCCTTTTCTCTTTTTGTCCTTCAAAATATGAATAATAATCTGCTCTCTTCATACAGTATTTCCACAACCTTTTCCTCTGTCATGAGAAGGATTGAAGGACGCTGTTGAATACCATACAACTAACAAGCTGAGGGTTTCAAGATTTCAATTCAGTAGGTTTTCTCTACAATCAGGAGGCAGTGAAAAGGAAAAACAAAAGTCTGAAATTCAGCAACTACCACAAAGGACTGAAAGTGCTGAGGCATTTGATAACTACTTACAAGAGTCTTTAGCACCATAACTATGACACAGACTTTCTTAGATTTTAATCTGGATCTTTTGAAATTTAGGTTGCCCCCACAATCCTCAGGACAAAAGTAAGCTAAACTCTTGAGTACAAAGTTAAAAGAAAAATCTCAAGTTTCTCTGATTTGACTCATTCATTATTGCTGCCTTTTTTCCTCCATAGATAAAGTCAAATGAACAGTAAGCAAACCGAGGCTATCTAACCTGAGACCTGTAGAAAAAGATTATCACTAAATCTCCCAGAAATTCATGGAGCATCTTGTGAAGACTGACACTTGTGTGTCTATTCAGAGGACCTAACCAGCTGCTCTGGCAACCATATAGATTTTTTTTTTTTTTGTAAACAAGGAATAAATTGATTTTTTAAAAATGCTATCTATCTGGTAGATAGCTGTTTTGTACAGAAGACCTACTAGGTTCATAGAAGTAATCTAAGGTCTCCACTTTTTATAGAGCTTACACTTTGATAGTATGACAGCATTAATTCTGACTGTTCTTAATTCATGATAGGGCAGCTAGGTGGTGCTGTGGATAGAACCTGGAGTCAGGAAAGTTCGTTTTCATGAATTTAAATCCAGCCTCAGACACTAGCTGTGTGACCTGGGTAAATCATTCACCCTGTTTGCCTCAGTTTCCTATCTGTAGCTCTCATCTGAGCTAGAGAAGGAAATGGCAAATTACTCCCATATTTTTGCCAAGAAAACTCCAAAATGGGGTCACAAAGAATCTGACTAAAACAACCAGACAATAAAAAATTTATAATATTGGCATTGGATTTATCTGACGTTCAGCCTTTCATATTTCATGGGAGACAGGATGGGGAAGGAAAGGCCAAAAAAAAATTTTAGGCAGAAGAATGTTTAACTTAGAAAACTTTTCAATCAGCATATGTTTTCAATGCTAATTATAAGTAGTCTTTGTCTTTTAGAATCTGTATATGCCAACACCAGAGTAATAATTCATGTTTATTTTTTTGTTTTTGACTCTTTATTTTTAGCTTTATATTTTCAAAATAAATGCAGTTTTCAACATTCACTCTTGCAAAACCTTGCTTCCAATTTTTTTCTCCTTTCTCCCCACCCACTCCCTTAGACAAGTAATACAATATATATTAAACATGTGTAATTCTATACATATGTTTATTTCAAATGAAATTAGGTTCCTTTTTAAAAAATATATGCCATGAAGTTTTTGTTTTTTAAAAATTCATTTAAATGGATGATTTCCCTACTATTCCATAGTTTTTTCGTTATACATAGGAGTTGAGCTATGGTATAGAATACCATAGATTAATCCCATTTGACTAAGAAAACTAAAGCCCAGAGAACTTAAATAAGTTGTTCAGAGCAAGTAAGTTGATGGCAAAAGGCTCCTTCCCAAATACCATCAAGATAGCTTAATGTAAATATGATTTGGATGTGATGATTTTCAGTTCAGCAAGCATTCTATTTAATGCCTGCTCCATTCTAAGCATCGTGCTAAGTAAGCAGTTGGGATACATAGACAAGAATAAGAAAATAATTCCTGCCATAATGGAGGTTAAAAATCTACTGATTCATTAGATATGGGTTTTTGAGAGTAATTCACCAATATAAAAAAAGCAACCATTTGGAATTGCCCATCGATGTATCTCTTTTAGAAAACAGTTGGGAAATATTCAAATGAAATGACTAAACTTTCCATACTCTTTGACCCAGAGATTCCACTACTAGGTATATCACCCAGAGAGGTCATTGATAAGGACCCTACATGCAACAAAATAACACTTTTTTTTGGTAGCCAAGGACTAGAAATATGACTATCAACTGGGAAATAAATAAGATTGTATGAATATTGTTGTAAAAAGCAATGAATATTATGAATAGAGGACATTATGCTGAAAGAAAGTCCAGGAAAACTAAATACATAATGACTATAACAAATATACAGAGAGCATACATAATGACAATGTCAAATATATACAGGGTTCAGCAACCACCAAAAAAACCAGAAGTGACTATTGCAAAGTTATCAAAAATAATCCTAACATTTGCCCTTAATGGTAGACTCGAGACAGCCAGTCCTGAAAGAGGTTTTTTTCCTTTTGATCTTTATTTTAATGAAATATATAACAGTGGGTAATATTTTTTTTCTACCCTCTTTTTGAATATTATTAAGGTCCCAAGTTTCAAGTACTACTTTGGAAAATTTTAAAGAATTTCAGAGTCCCCTCAGATGCTTCTAATTCTATCAAACTTGGGGACAAAAAGTGAAATACACTAAACAAATTAGGATCTTTCAGAATGATTAGCATTTTCAAGTATCTGTTCAGGAATTCATTGTTTTCTGTTAGTTAAGTGTGTTAATGGAAAGTTGTTTAATTGGTTACTGAATCAGAACAACTTTTGTTGACAAAAAGTTCAATAGACAAAACTTTCTTTTCCCTGGTGGCTTTAAATAAAAAGAAGAAATGGTATGGACTTCTTGGGGAGTCTATACATGACCTTGCAAGTTTTAAATGTCTGGATGAACCCTCAAACATCCGGCATCTAGAGTCCACAGCAGTCTTCCAATAGCCATAACTGCTGAGCTTGGTATAGTATGACCTTTTTTTCTCTTAAAAAGCAAACAAAAAACCCTGCTTCTTTTAGCACATCTAGAAATTCTTTTGGGGCTTGTGTCCAATCTGCACACAGATTGGACGTTTTGCTTGTAAATTTTTTCAATTCGATTTCCTCTGAGTTCTTCTTGAGCTTCCCTGGCACCATAGTAACTTTTTATGATTGGGTTAATTTTTCCAGCTGATTTCTTGACTTTAGATTTTATATTAGGGTTGGATTCTGCTCCCTTCTGAGTGAGTGGGAGGAGGGGGTAGCTGGTCTCAATGCCCTTTATGTCTTTCTGCTGATTTCATAGCTCAGTTTGGGGGGAGGCACTTGAGTTTGGTGCTTCTAACATTGTGTGATCCAGGGAGAGGTCTGGTCTCTTCCCTTCTGATCTGGGTCTTTGTTTTCTTGAGACCATGACCACTCTTGCTGATCCTGAAACTGGATAGTGGACAGCAGAACAACCAAATGGTCCCTAATCTTGCTGGTATATGTGTTAAGGGACAGGTCAATTCTCCGAGAGCCTCCACAACTGGATCACAGCGTCTGAAGGAGTAGCAGGGCAGCTTTTGCTGACACAGGTGTTGCCGATTGGGCATGAGATAAATTGGAGGCAGAGGGAAGAGGAAGGAGGTCAGACAACGCAACTGAATCTCAGTCTCCTTGTATCACCCTCTCGTAAGGGGAGATCCATTCTGCAGGTCTGGGCTGGATCTCCAGCAGCCACTGTCAGGTGGCTCCCATGTATTCCAACATATGTGGGTCCCTGGGATCTTTTTCTGCTCGGGTCTTCAGTTCCTGGGCACTGAGATGCTTCCTGACAATGCTACTGCCACTATCATCACCAGGAGCTGTTGCTGCAGCTCTGGCCTCCTGGCCCCCCATCCCAGTGTACACAGACCTCCCTAAGCTGGTCTGGGTTGACTTTTTCTCAGCTTTCCTGAATTTCTAGGATTTACTTTGCTATGTTTACCATGGCTACTGTAGAAGTTCTGGGGGAGCTTCTGCAGTTGTGTCCCTCCACTGTCATAACTCCCTAAAGAGTCACTCTTGAGGAGATGACACCTGCTTAACCAACCCAGCAGTGAATGGAGTCAGTAGGTCCACACTGGGGATGGCTGTGACACATTCAAGAGGGAATCTAATCAGAGGGAATGGTTGGTAATCACCACTCGACTTTTGGGTTCACTGAGATGGTGGAGAAAAAGTGTGCTCCTAGTTTGGGAAGTTTATAATATTCTTTTGTCCTTGCTTCTTGATGAGAATTGATTAATTGATGTTGAGTTGAGATTAACCAGACAATTAATATGGTGGGACACAGTTATCTCCTTAAAACTTGTGCTCTAACCTGCTGAATGTGGATTAAGAGCAAACCCCAATGACTGTATGCTACATAAGGAATTTGTATTTTGTTTAGAAGGCAGTAAGGAAGTCACCCAGAGATATAAAAATGATGTGCATATAATAGATGCTGAATAATTTGTTCATTGAATGAGACTGGATAAATCCTCCCTTTTCATCCTAAAGCCTTCCTTGATACCATTCAGTAAAAGAGATCCCTTTAGCCTGTAATTTCTCAAACCACTCTAACCTCTTCTATGTATTTAATCATTTTCTATTTTTTTTTGTGACATAGCTATTTGTGGTCCCTATTATCCTAGTGTCCCTATTCAACTGGAAGCTTCTTGAAGGCAGCAGACCACATCCTGATACATTTTGTCATGCTTAGTGCCCAGCAGAATGCCTTGAATACAGAATTTAAATAAGAATTAGTTCAATTGGATTGCTCAGAGGATAATAGAATTTAAAGCTAGCAGGACTCTTGGAGATAATCAACATTGATTTTATAAATGGAGAAACTGAGGCCCAGGGTGGATAAGTAACTTGCCAAAAGTCACACAGGTAAGTAAGGTGCCTAGTGGTTGAAAAGAGTTGCTGGTTCTTTGAAATCCTGCTCAAGAGTCAGCAGGAGTATTGGGAGTATTTTAAAAAGTAGCCTTTAGAAAAGGACCTATATGGACAGAAATATTTATAGCAGCTTTTTTTGTGGTGACAAAGAATTGGAAATTTAAGGGGATACTAGTTGAGGAATAATTAAATAGTGAATGACTGATGCGATAATATTGTGCTATAAGAAATAACAAAACAGGATAGTTTCATCAAAACCTGGTAAGACCTAGATGAACTGAAGCAAAATGAAATGAACAGAACCAGGAGAGCATTGTACACTGTAACAGTAATAATATAATGGGGATCAATTGTGAAAGACTTAGCTAGTTTTATAATGATCAATTTTATATATACATAAAATGTTATCTGTAAAGCCATATATCATATATAATATGTGTGTGCTCACATATATAAACACAATTCCAAAGTACTCACGAATAATAAAGCTATTCACCTCCAGAAAACTGATGAAATCTGAGTGTGGATTAAAACTTTTTCCACTTAAATTATTTTTATTGCTTTAAAAAATTTTTTTTGCAACACAGTTAATATGTAAATATTTTTGCATGCTTTCAACTTGTATAGTTAATCTCATATTGCTTCCTGGAAAGTGGGAGAGAATTGGCAACTCAGAAAAAAAAAAAAACAAAGTTAAAGTATAAATATTTTTAAAAGTATATAAAATTCTTATGCATTACTTTTAGAACTGTGAGACGAAAAAGAAGAAGAGCCTGTAGAAGAGAAACGTAATTACCACAGAGAGACAGGAGTAGGGTTAGGCGAGGGTAAGAAACTGGCAAAAGAAAGAAGAACCCTTTGAGGAGTAGAAATTAAACCCAATAGAAAAAATAGATATTGGAGGCTAGATGCAGTGGCTTCTGTGGCAGACTTCCTCTGCCATCTAGTGGCCGGTGTGAAATATGTCATCCCAGGTATGTGGGATTCTTGGAAAGGTATTTCTACCTGACCCATAGCCATTACTTAACACTTTATGCCTTCCATGGACCTCTTCTGGGGGAGAGTGTACATCAATTGAAAGGAAGCTGAATTTTACCTTCTTTGTGACTCTGCTGAGGAGTCAGGACGCCTCCATCCTATGAAGTCAGATTATCAGAGTAGAAAGGACCTTTGAGACCCTTGTAGTCCAGTCCCACAGAAGGTGAGAAGCGTGAGAGGTAGCTTTCTTTGTGCTTTCTATAGTCTCAGGCAGAGAGGACTGACATCTTGGAGGTGAGATAGGTTCTTCCATCTCCCCCTCCAAATTCTCCCCTCCCCACAACTGGGTAATTAGATGTGTGCTGAATGTCTATGGTGTCCATAGGAGATGCTATATCTCTTTACATCCCCAAAACATAAATGGGCCTTAAGTCCCATAGCCTAATACCTTGTTGGAAAGTGGTGTGATGTGAGCCCCAAAGCCGTGTGTTTGTCTTCCATTTTTTCTCTCCTTACCACCTCTCCCCCCAACCCTGCTCTCCTTCTCCCTCCAGAGAGCACTGTCATTTCCCAGTACATCTGGAATGATGCTGTTGTTGCATCATGTCTGACTTTAGTTTTTATAAAAAAACAACTGGCATCTGGGATGGATTTAGCCCCAGCTAATCCTTGGGGAGGGGGACGCTGACAGGAACCCAGGGAAAGTGTACATTAGATAGTTGATTTCACTACAAACTCAGAACCCTTCCAGCCAGTAGAGATCTTAAACCCTGCCAGACCCTCCATGATACCCCTCTTCACATACAGCACCCCCCCTTCCTCTGGTCTCCCCCTCAACTCTTCCTTTCATAGGCTTTGCAATCTCAGCTCTCCCTCACCAGGATTGCATCATCTTTGGCTTTGTTCAGCAAACAGCAGGTGGAGACAAGGAGGAGGACTGAGGCTGTCTGCCCCCTTTCTTCCTCCTATCTCTTTTCCTCTGTCCTCCCTCATTTCCCCCCATCCATCCTCACCTCTTCCAAGATATCCCAGCAGCTTCCTCCCTTGCCTTCTGCTCCCAGACTCAGCCCTTCCCTTTACCTCCAAGCAATAAACACAGCAGTAGAGGGAAGAATGACCTCGAGTACTAATTGGTAAAGTCAGGATTTATAAGCTACTCCCATTATTCTGATTCCTACCTGGTCCCTGGTATGTCTGTCAGAAGCCTGGGGAATTTAAGTTAACAATGCAACAAACATTTTCTTGTTGAGAGGCAGCTTGGAAAGTAGCTAGGAAGCTGGCTCCTGACTTCAGTCCCCACCTGTAACACAGATCCTAGGCTAGTTAGTCTCTTGACTTTCCAGTGCTCTAAATAACTCTCCAAGACTCTTGAGTAGTAGAGCTAGTACCAACCTGCTTTGGTAGAGGGAATTTTCTCCCCCAGAAGTTCCCTAGATCAGAAAATTCATAGGCAACAGCCTCTATCCCTCTGTACTTTGTCTATAGCTTGAATTCGTTTCTTTGTGTATATATTGTCTCCTCCTGAATCCCTCAAGGGAATATAAAGCTCCTGAGGGTGCGGGACTATTTAAAAAAAATTTTTTTTGCTTGGGTGAAAGCAGTTTCCTCATTGGAATATCAATTAAATCACAGCCTACGGACCAGGTAATGAAAACAAAGGTCATACAGCTAAAGTAATGAGCAGAGAGTAGCTGAAAGTGTTGATGGCTCTTTGTCTGAAATTACAGCCTTGCTCCACTCAAAGGCATGGCTGAGAGCCTCAGGAAACCTCTTTTGCTTAAGGAGAGGTACCAACTATGGAGAGGATGTCAAATGAGGATGGGAAACTCACGTTCTCTGGGTCTCCTTCTCTTCCAGTCTGTTCATCTCCCCACCACCACAGCACTCTGCACTGGAGAAGATTCTGAAGGTCATCTTCACTAACCCCCCCACCCCCTGCCTGTCACTTCCTCCCTCATGCTGCTCTGGGGGTCTTCTCGGCCCCGGCTTGAGGGGGGGGAGACACGACTGGTTGTCTGTCTGAGCAAGTCTCCCTTCTTGGTCTCTCTTAGAGCAGACTCTGTCTGAAGGGACAAAGGGACCCATTGACCCCTTAGCCTTGTGACCCCACCCATGTCTAACATCCCCTCCCCCCCAGCTCCACTGCCAATTGACACAGACTCTTGGATGGCTTAGTGGCCACTAGGGCAAAAAGAGGGCATAGGAGGGAAGTTGAGAGAACTGTGCCAGCCATCTGGGGGACATCAAGGGGCATGACCGCCCAGAGCCCCGGGAAGCTGGGAGGAGGGAGGGAAGTAGAACTAAAGGGATCTGGATTAATTTTTCAGGAGAAGGCCCCAAGGCTTCTGGTTAGAGCCATAAGTAGGAAACTATAAGTGTCCCTTCTTTCAAGTTGATGCTGTCCATGGCCAAGCCACTCATAGGGGCAGAGGAATCTAGCCCAGTGAGGGGGAATAGGGGAGTCAGACTCCTCCTCGTCTCCTTCCCTGGCCCTAAACTAAGTTGCCCTGGGGAGCTCTGGGCCTCCCTGCCCCTGGTCTACATTCCTGCCTCCCTCACCCCAGCACCCCACTCATACCCTGCCCATAAAGCCCCCTTTGTCCTCCATTCTCTCCCTTCCAGGAGCACAAAGGATTTCCAACTTTCTCCCTGTCTCTGTTGTGGTGACCTCCCCCAGTCTCCCCACTCCAGTGCCCGACTGTGGGGTAGGGGGAGGAGGGGAACTAGAACCAAGTTACCAGAACAAAAAGGACTTGTCCCTTAATAGTGTGCTGGCTGAGGGAGCGGTCTGGGCAGAGAGTCTACCTCCTTGACACACATGGCTCCCTTCTTCTCTCAGCCCCAGCTCTGCGGCCCCCTCCCACTCCATGCTGGGTAGCCCACTTTGGGCAGAGTGCCCATCTCTCACATGCCTACTCATGTGACGTCCCTTTGACTCTGGCTTGCCCAGCCAGGCTGGATGTTTCAGGCAACAAGGGCAGGAGGGTTGGCATCAGGGACACCACCCCAACAGCCTCTTCTTTGGCAGCCTAGGAGGGGAGAAAAGTCCATTTTAATTAACCCTTTAGCGTCTCGGTAAGACTCAGAGCCAATGCCCCCTTGCTAGAGCGGCACCATTTCCTCCGGGCAGGGGGCACGCTGCCAAAACCAGGTTCTTCGGGTGCTGGCCAGGGACTCTGGCCTCTGCTGCCCCTTCTGTGGGACTGGGGAAATAATGGGATTGCCCCCAAGCAGGGCGGCGGTGGAGAGAGCCGGCCTCTGACACACTGACTGGGACATCCCACAGAGGATGTTCTCGCCTCAGCCCCTCTCCCTCCTACCCTAAGCACTCTAGACAGGAGCCCAATTGTCCTTAGTCGGCGCCCCCACCCTCACTCCGAATCACAATGTAAACACGGGGGGCTGGGGGAGGGAATTATGTACGCCCCCAGGGACAAATTTTGGTAAATGATTGAACTGAAGACTCTGGTACAAAACTGAGTCAGGGTTCCCTTCTTGACTAGGGTTAGTCCACTCCTCGTGATCACGTGAAAACCTTTCGGCGGGCAAGACCATTTGGCCAGATCTTCCAAACCAGCCAGTTTGTTGTTCACAAAGGAGATGAAATTTGCTGAATGAAGGGATGGCGGGTCCGTGCGCCTCTGGGCCTAAAGCGTCTCAGGCTACTCTTGGACAGTGAATGTCCCCCCTCGCTCCGCATGAGCCCTCCCTACTTTCCCCCCAGTTGACGAGGTGGCAGCTTTATTTATTCGGGGGGATTGAGTTCCCTGACCCCTGAGAAGGTGATGACGGGCCTTTCCTTTTGGGAGTCCCTCTCCTTCGTCGCCGAGGCTGGCAACCGCAAGGCACGCCTGCAGCCCCCTCCCTTCCGTGCAGACAGAAAGCAAGGTGCAAAGAGGGGTGCAGGGCAGTGGCTGGGTGGGGTCTGGGCTAACGTGTGCGAGAGGGTGATGCTTTCATCGAGGAGGGGCGGGCAGAGGGGGCGGGCAGAGGGGCGGGGCCTGCAAGGAAGGGGATGGGAAGGGGCAGTTGGTGTGCCAGACCTCAGCAGCCGCTTCTCTGCTCCTCCGCGGCTCCGCGGCTGCCTGGGGCTGGGGCTGGCACTGTCCGGCCCTAGGCTGGGGGCAAGACCTCGGCGGGCACGGCTGCATGGAGCCCTCGCCGCCGCCGGCGCCCTCTCCAGCTGGCCGGGCAAGGGTGGCCTAGAGAGGGCGCGACATGGAGCAGGTAGGAACGGGGGCGGGTGGGAGGGAAGATGGGAGAGAGGGAGATTTTAATAGTCGGAATATCTGCTGGAGTCTGGGGATGGCCAGAGCCGAGAGTCCTTGGGGGCGGGGGGAAAGGCCGCTCCCAGCTCGAGCTGGTGGGGGCGGGGCCGTGAGGGTAGCCTTGGGCATGGGCGGGAAGGATGCTGGCTGTGAGGAAGGGGCTGATGTGACACAGACTGGCATCTCCCTCTCTCTGTCTCTCTTCTCTCTGTCTGTCTCTCTCTGTCTCTCTCTCCATCTCTCCCTCCATCTCTCTCTCTCTCTCTCTCTCTCTCTCTCTCTCTCTCTCTCTCTCTCTCTTCCTATCTCTCCCTCCATCTCTCTCCATCTCTCTTTCCGGTTTCTCTTTCCATCTCTCTCTCTCTCTTTCTCTCTCTCTCCCTCCATCTCTCTCTCTCCATCTCTCTCCCATTCTCTCTCTCCTCATCTCTCTCATTCTCTCTCTCCATCTCTCTCCCCATCTCTCCCTCCATCTCCCTCCACCTCTCTCTTTCTCTCTCCCTCCATCTCTCTCTTTTTCTCTCCCTCCATCTCTCTTTCTCTTCCCATCTCTCCATCTCTCTCTCTGTCTCTCCCTCCTTATTTCTCTCTCATTCTCTCTCTCTCCCCATCTCTCTCTCTCCCCCGTCTCTCTCTTTCTCTCCCTCCATCTCTCTCTCCATCTCTCCATCTCTCTCTGTCTCTGTCTCTGTCTCTCTCTCTCCATCTCTGTCTCTCTCTCTCTCTCTCTCTCTCTCTCTCTCTCTCACACACTCTCTCTCTCTCTCTCTCTCTCTCTCTCTCTCTCTCTCTCTCTCTCTCTCTCTCTCTCTCTCTCTCTCTCCCCATGGTACTTCAGGGTAAGCCGCCGCTATGCCCTCTCCTCCCCCTTTAGTCAACATCCAGGGAGATACAAGGAGAATTGAATTAAAGCCTACACCCAGGGAGTGTACATGGGGCACACTCACGCGTGCGCGCGCTCACACACATACATATCGCCTTCCCTTAACATCGTACACCTCTCACTGCGATCACATCTAATGAAAGAGTATCCTGCGTTTACGAAATGTCAACAATCCGTCTTACCCCGACGTGCACATTCACAGTTTGCTGTGTGAGGTGTGGCCCCCTTGGGAGTAAGGCCCATTTTGGGGTGGGGGGGAGGAGAACTTGGGGATACAGCAGTGGGAGCTTTAAGGGCTGCGCAGAGGTGAGGATGTCCGCTCGCATACCCTACCTTTGGTTCAGTCCTCCAGTGAGATGACTCCCTCCCCTCAGCCTTTCTTTAAGAACAGTGAGGAGCTCCTCTGAGCTGGGCTCCTCCCCCTTTCTGCTTCTCCCTCCCTTCTTGTTAGTCCTTTACAACAGCAAGCAGGATCTTTCGTGACAGGGGAGTCTGGAGTAGGAGAGGGTAAGGGGAGGACTCGCCTGCGCCCTTCACATACTCAGAAATGCAGACCCCAGAAAGAGCTCACTCTGTGCTTGCCCATATATATGGAGCTCCCCGGGAGATGTGGATGTGTGATCTGGGGGAGTCACTTTCCTCTGGGCAGCAAAGAACAATTTTATAGACGTGTGTTTTTCATGGAGTCTGTATATACATGCAGATATATACACATATGTTTACATACAAACACCTAACACAGCTACATTTACATACATGCTTATATAATATGCATAACATGTATACACACAAATATATATATACATATTCCAAAAAGTCTTAGTGAAATTTTAAGCTATTAAAGCCTTAATATACATCCACATAGAGGATATGTATATATATATTCACATATATATGTATATATAGATACAGACACATATATACATAGACAGACACACAGGGTATCCCAGAAGTCTTAATGAAATCTTAAGCTAATAAAGTTTAAATTTACATCCAAACTCACATAGAGAGATAGACAGACAGACATATCTGTCTTGTGGTGGCCCAAAAATCTTAGTGCATTTTTAAGCTGAAAAATATACTCTGTGTGTGTGAGAGAGAGATGGCTTTTTCTAGGGAGAAGATGTTATCCCCACCCTCACAGTGTCCGTGTTCACCTAGCTCTCCTGAAATATGCTGATTCCAAGGAGTTCGGTACATAGGTGAGGAAGGTAACCGTTGGACCAAAGGCTTTGCCGACCCACTTGGGCATCTGAGTGACCTGGGAAAGCCCCACATCATGATTATTTCTGTCCTCATTAAGGATTATCCTTAGAACAGGGCCAACATCTGCCAACTGCCAGATGTGGGCGTATTTGTAGGATCAGGTAGGTTGGGTGCTTTCTTGTTCGGATTTTCTCTCCCAATCTGTGCTCCATATTCAGGCTTTCCTATTTTCCCACATGTCACCGAATAGTCCCCGGAAGAAAAGTCTCTGATGAAGGGAGAGCATTGAGGCAACAAGGGAAGATGAACACTGGGCTTACTGATCTGAGTCGTGACCCACTGGGGAATCTCACGATCCCGTTATCCCACGTTGTTCCAAGTTGGATGCAGCAGGAAACACGAGGCATGGAGTAGTTGACTTGGAAGTAGACTGATGATCCAAGGCTTCTAGGAGGTGGAGTGAGGAGGAATTCCTCATGACAAGTGTGTCCACATCTTCTAGACTGTTCATGTATATAGACAAATATGTCCATCTTTGTCCCCTTTCCCTTCTTTGCTGTTGCTTTACCAAGGAACATTTTACTGGGAGGGGGGTACCCTTTGATTAGTAAATATAACTATATGCAAGGTCATATGGGAAGAGTAGAAAAAAGCGCTAGCTGCTTGGGGATATACTCGACACTGTTTTCCTCAGTTTCCCCATCTGTAAGAAGGAAGCAGGGTCAAGAGTGGTAGAAGAGGGGAGTGGGAATGGGGCTAAAGATCTAGGGGGTCTGAAGTTTGAGATCTGGTATTGGGGCTACAGCAAGTGGTTAGTGCTGGGCTCTGGGAGAAGAGTACATTCCACTGGGAGAACTGATCTCCAGGCCTGTTTGCTATCTGGACTTTAATACAAATAGTCCCTGGCAGCTTCATAGAAGTCTGGGTCTTGGAACAAGAAGACAGGAGGATGGAGGTCTGTGGGTTGAGATCTGTGACGGTTTAGTGCAGATTAATTGGGTTTCTGCCAACATTCCCACTGGGGGCACAGGCATGAGGAGAGAAGGAGGCGGTGTGTCCTTCCCAGAGGACCTGGAAATCATCCTACTGATTCACTAATGGATTAGGCCTGGAAACAAACCACCCCACTGCCTAATTTTATCTGGTAAAACACCAAGTTACAAACTGTCCTCTCTCACCCTTTCAAGCAGTGAATCACATCCTTTCTTGTTTGGATAGAAATTTTGGGGGTGACTTGATGGGACCTCTCTAATTCTTTAGCCCTAGGCCACATAATAACATAATAAAAATAATAAGTATTGGCATCTATGTAGCTCTTTAAGTTTTGTGAAATCCTAAATAGGTGACCTTCACCACGGCCCAAGTGAAGGAGATGCTCCTTTTCTTGGAGGCCATATTTCTACTTTACAGAAGAGAAAACTGAGGTTGACCCCGTTTAAGGGATTTGCCCAGTGTCCTAGATCTAGTAATTTGTCTAAAGTAGGCTGTTAGCTCATGTTTTCTTGATTCCATCTTCTGGGCCAGTTACCCAGCAGAACATGCAGTCGGGCCTACTGGCTAGGTCATCAGAAGGTGTGGGGACTTTCACTGATCTTACCTGTGTGACCCGGGCAAGACACCCTTTCTGCATAGGGTACAACATGGAGCATTTTTACACGGGTGCGTCTCCCCACCCCAGCATACGGTTCCCAGAAACTCTTTAAATTCCACTAAAACTTTTGGGACAATGTGTGTGTGTGTACACTTAAATATGAACATATCTCTGTCTCTATGCATTGACTGACGTGGGAACTTTCCCATTAATGCAGATCTTCACTCCTCCCTAATTTAGAGTTATAATCTTATAGCTCCAAAGCTGGAAAGGACATAGATAGTTTAACTCCCTCATTTTTCAGATGAGAAAACTGAAGTTTAATAAGGTTAACGACTTAATGATCTCATAGTAATGTTGGATCGGCAGGACATTAATGCAGGTTTTCTTGGCTCCAAAGCTGGCTCTCTCTTCAGGTTATTTTTAATAGACTGATGCTTAATGTCATAAAGTTCCAATATCTGTGGCCTATCGGCATTTCTTTTGTTGGTACCATATTCCATGTGCTGTGACTCAAAGTGCTGAGTGTGGGGGTGGGATGGGAGGGGGGGACAGTCACATTTAGCCAATCCAGATTGAGCCCAGATTTCTGATGAACTAAATGGTATCTAAGATCCCTTCTAACCTAATTCCATGATTTTATTTCTTTTTCCCCAATCCTCTTCTCATGTCATTCAGATTCTTGGGATAGACCCGCTAAGGGGAATAAGCAAATCAACTCTCTCCATTGTAATGTATCCAGTAAGTTATCACTGTTATTGTCATGATTGACTGTAGCTCGTCTTTTCTTCTTGTATACAACAGAGAGGGACCCAAAGCTCATGCAGTCAGGTGCACTGTACTTTATAGCTCCTCCAGAAAATTGCACATGTGTAGAATTTTCATAAATTGAATCCTGTTTGAAAAGGACAAGGGGAATACCTATTTTAAGGACCTCTGCCCTGAAAGTGAAAAATCCTTCTAAAATTCAAAGAATTATCTCCTGTTTTGTCCATTTGGTGTGCTCAGTTATGGGATTTTCTGCAAACAAAATAAAATAAAACCAAATGTAAAAAAAAAGCTACAAATTTATTGTTGAGTCTTTAGGTATGACAAAGTTGGTGACTTCCTAAGTGCCCCCAGATTATGATTACAACTTTTTTCCTTTTCTCTTCCTCTGTTAATTCTCCCCTCTCCTTCTCTACCTAATTCCCCCTCAAACTTTTTTTTTCTTTTATTCTAGCAGCTAAAATTTCTAGCCTAAGCATAAAGCTACCTTCTCTCTATTATTTTAAAAAGTAATAGCTTTCATTTCTTCCTTCCTTCCTTCCTTCCTTCCTTCCTTCCTTCCTTCCTTCCTTCCTTCCTTCCTTCCTTCTTTCCTTCCTTCCTTCCTTCCTTCCTTCCTTCCTTCCTTCCTTCCTTTCTTCCTTCCTTCCTTTCTTCCTTCCTTCCTTCCTTCCTTCCTTCCTTCCTTCCTTCCTTCCTTCCTTCCTTCCTTCCTTCCTTCCTTCCTTCCTTCCTTCCTCTCTTCTTCCTTTCTTCCTTTCTTTTTCTTTTAAAGCTAGTCCAACATTTTTATTGTACTACAACTCAAACAAGTTATATGATTTGCCAGTGGTCATAGAGAAGGTACCTGAAACTAAATTTGATTTTAAATCCAGTGTTTGTTCCAATATACCACTGTGGTCTACCTGTTGTTGTTGTTAATGTTGAGAAAAGAAGGACCACTTGCAGTTTAAAGGCAGGGTTTCAAAATAGTTAAAGTGCCAAACTTAGGAACAGTAGAATTGTGGATTTGAAACATGCTTTACTAGCTGTAAAACTAGTGTAGACTGTTATTTATTAAGGACTTGTAGTCAAAAGAATTGATTTCAATTCCTTTTTTCCCCCAGATACTTATTAGTTGTATAACCCTGGATAAATAATAGCATACATTTGTATATAATTACAATTCTGAGGTTTATAGTTATACCATCTTATTTGATATTCATAACAACTCTGTGAGATAAGTAGCTATGGGTATTTTTTTTACCCCTATTTTAGAGATGAGTCTCAAAGATAGCAAGGGAAGGACACAGGATCATACAGCTGTGAGGTGTCAGAGGTAGGGAGAGTTTGAGCCCAGGTCTCTCCTGATTATTCATGGCATGTTTCCCCTACTGTACCATACAATGTTAAAGGTATACAACATTTTCTATGAGGTGGTATTGGCTCCATTTTACAGATGAAGGAACCACATTTCTGATCATAAATCATATCCTATTAGAAAAATGGAGGCAGGGCTTGAATCCTGGTCTCTGGTTTCTAGATTTAACTGACCACTTACTATTTCATGCTTCTTCTGGACAGGAAGGTCTGGGGCTTCTCTCTCACCTTGAACCTATTGCTTGTATTAAAGAAAAGAGGAAATTGAGGGGAGCAGAGCGTGCATCCAAATGGGAATTTTCCAAATTCAGTAGTCTCTCCTAATTGTGTAGGAGGTTTATGGCTCTTGTGGGGAGCCAAAGGAAAGAGAAGGTGTCAATGAAACCCACAGGGATCTGCTATTGCAAGGCAGCCTGGAATAGGGGATGGAGATGAATAGAGATTTAATCTCTATCTTAGACTCTCAAGTATTCTAAGGCAGCCAAGGTTAGAAGTTAAAGACAAAATGCTAATCTACATTATTGGAGAGAATTTACTCTTCCGGGAAGTTCCTATAATAATGAAATGACAGATCCAGTCTCTATTTCTTCTAGCCTCAATAGCTGCTCTGGAATAGCTAGGTGATACAGTTGTTAGATCTTTAGGTCTAAAGCCAGAAATATCCAAATTCAGTTATTGGCTATATGACTCTGGGCAAGTCATTTAACTTTTACTATAGTTTCCTCAACTATAAAATGTTCCCAGCTCCCATGATGTTCAGTTTAATTCAGTTGATCCTTTGGACTCCCATTAAATATTCTTAGCCCAGAAGGGCAGCAAAATAAAATTTCTTAGATAATCATGGATATAAAATTGAAAAGCACCTTAAATCTAGTTTAATCATCTAATTTTGTAAATGAAGCTTATAAACTGAAAGTTAGGGCAGGTAGTACAGTACATGGAGTGACAGGCCTGGAGTCAAGAAGACTCATGTTTCTGAGTTCAAATCTAGCCTCAGCTACTTATTAGTTGGTGACTCTGAGCAAATCACTTAACCCTTTTTACCTCAGTTTCTTCATCTGTAAAATGGACTGACGAAGGAAATAGCAAATTACTCCAGCATTTTTGCCAAAGAAAACCTTGGATGGGGTCACAAAGAGTCAGACATGATTGAAATAACTGAACAATAACAAAACTGAAGCTTAGGAAAAAAAAAGATTGAAAGAAAGAAGAGAGAGAAAGAAAGAGAAAAAGAGAAACAAAAGGAGGAAGAAAAGGAGGAACAAAGGAAGGAAGGAAGGAAGGCGGGAAGGAGGGAAAGAAAAAGACTTGTTCAGACCTATAAAGCAAGGGAAGGAAGTGGCAAAATTGGAATTTTAACTCAGGTCCTATGATCTTGAATAATATTAACTTAATGTTGCTGTGATACTTTAGGATTTACAAATTAATTTCCTCAAAATGACTTTCTGAGGTAGGAATGGCAAATATTATTATCTCTGTTTTGCAGATGAAAAAACAGAGAGTCAGGAGGATTAATTTACTTGACAGTAAGAAACTATCAAATAAAGGTCTTTCCTGCCTCCAAAATCCAGCACTAAAGAAATTGTGTGCTTTGGGAGATCTATACAGTTAGAAAGTAATGGCTTCTTTCTCATCTAAGATACCCAGGATAGACCCAGTAGAGACTCAATCTCTTAAGGAGAGACATCTATAGCTTTGCTACCCATGCCAGATCAATATGTGATACCTGGACAGTAAGAGACAACTGCCAGTGTTAGGCAGAGAGAACACTAATGTTCTCTTCACATAGCCCCGGCCCTGCCACTTTCATTCTTTGTGCCTTTAGACAAGTCATTTAACCTGCATCATATCAGTTTTTTTCTTTTGTAAAAAGCTTGGGTTGGACTAAATCTGCAGTGTCCAAACTTTATTGAAAGTTTATCCCAATGAGTAAAAAATATTTGAATACACTTCCAACATATTACTATTTATTTAAAGATTATATGTGTAGTAGATAATTGTATTACTATATATTATATATATATATCATAAAATATATACAAAATAAAATTTAAAAGAATGAGATAAAGATGAAATGAATATTTAAAAAATAATTTTTATTTTACTAAAGCAACAAAGGTTTTTTTTTTGTTTTCAATAGAGCAATTATATTATTTTAATCAAAACAATGTTATTGAATCTACTTATTTAAATGTTGAATAAAACATTTTTCAATCCAGCAGAAGTCTGTTTCAAAGTTGAATGTATTATGATTCTTGATTATATTGGTCTTGGTGTTGAAAAATAATACTTCTCAAAGATACAGAAAGCCAGATGGAAAAAGTATAGCATTAATTACTCTTACTAAATCATAATCTTTCTTGAAAAATCCCATCTACTAATTATACAAAAATAGTTGGTTTTCTTAAAAAAATTCTGCTAAATTCAATTTTCCTTTCTTGCAAATTAATCAAAAAAAGTATTGCAGTTTTATTTTTTTAACAAGTAGGTTCACAATTCACTAAAATTTGTCATTTGGAATTTTTGAGTATGACAGAAAATTTTGTTTCCAAATTCTTGAAAGTGTATAAATATGAGAGTTTTTATAGGTGATACACATTATTTTGGCAACCCAAGCTTTGGTTTTAAATGTCTTGTTAAGCATAATTATCTGATACTATAATTAGATAATATTTCTAGACACAATATAATACACAATTTCTAGACACAATAAAGGTTCATCATTAATAATACTGGATGCAAATCTATGTTTTAAACAATCTTCTTGATAATGTAGAATTGTTTAGGTCACCTTCTTATCAGATCACTGTTTTTCCCTCCTCATGTGACTGATTAACTTGGAAGGAGGAACAAAAGAAGTTTTGGACTTTATTTGTTGTTCTGTTGTGTTCATGTAGTTAGAATTACTTGATTTCTTCGCAAGAATCTTTTTGAGATATTTGTCCATTCTGTGAAGGGTAGTTTATTAAATAAAACCAGATAATATAATCCAAAAAAATTCCCTTCATTAGCTGTAATACATTACAATAGGCTGAAAGTGAACCAGTGGGGATGATAGCACATTCAGTCCATCCCACAGTAGAACTCCAGCACTCTCCCCTCAGGATACCTTGACTTACAGTACATAACGATACAATATATGGACAGATTGAGGGCACCAGGGTTTATCTGGAGATTTAATATTTGCAAAGTTTACTGCCTATGCAATAATATACATTTAAATGGTATAATATTTTCTTCCTGTACCCCACCGCATCACCTTGGGCACTCCTTAGGATGTGTATACCTCATCTTGAAAATTGCCAGATTAGAAGATCTTTGGGGACTTTCTAGCTCTAAATCTAGGAAATTGTGAAACAATTTTCTTTGCCCCTTTCCCTAGGGACTGTGCGGGTTGAAGTATATAGTATCAGGTTGCGAACTGATGGCATCAGCAAAGTGATGGTGAGCGGATGCTTCCCTCCCACCGCTTGGCTGACAAGATACAGACAAGGGTACAATAGATACCCTTCAAAAGAAATTAATGTTAGCACCTCCCCTGAGATAGAGATAGCTCTTGGTGTAATCTCACCCTGGATCTGTGGCCACTTTCTTGTTCCACCAGGAGTACCCATTATGTCTGGAGAAGGTAGATGAGAGGTAGGGTCGGGAAAAGGTGTGTCGGGGTGAGCCGGGGCTGGGAAGGCAGCCAAGCGAGGGTGATTAAAGGTGGGAGCAGGCAATAAATTGCTTTAACAGTCCGCGTTTTAGGTTCCTCCATCTGTCCACCAGAGAGCGCCATTTCTCCTTTGGTTTTAGTGTTTTAGCCTGAAATCTTTTCTATTGCCAAAACTCTTTTCCAGAATGAGACCCTCCCCCTCATTGTAGTACCTGGCTCTTGTTTCATATCCTGGAGGAAGATGGTTGGGAGAGAGTGTAGTTTAAGGTCAGATTTGACTTCTGAAATGCTAGTGTGATGGATTATTCTCTTTATTCCCAACTCCCTTCCTTTCCCACAATCCCTCTTTTAGAGGGAATTAGAATATTCGGCTCCATTATCCTCTTCATCACAGCATTTGCGGTTGGAAAACACTTTAAAAGTTTCACATCCGCAACTTCTATCTTGGACAGGGCACTTTCCCTTCCAGCCTCAGTTTCCTCCTATATTAAAAAAATGGAGTTAGACTTTAGGAAAATGGAATTGGACTAAATGTTTTCTAAC